>NW_017199283.1:0-7391 GCF_001704415.2 Capra hircus | reverse complement strand
ATTTCTCGAGTTGCGGCAGGTGCTCTCGAGTTACAACGGAGACCTCAGGACCCGCTCTGGTGACCTCAGGAAAGGCCAGTCCCATGCGAGTTGCTACAGGGCCTCTCAGGATTCCTCTCCCTTCGATGCCGGGCCAAAAGACCTTGTGTGGAGTCGGGGCCGGAACCTGAGGATTCCTCTCCAGTACTGACATGGATCTTGGCGTAATTCTGGAGTCTCCCAAGGGCGTCAGTCCTCGTCTCGAGTAGGGGCATGCACGTGCGCTTTCCTCCCGAGCTATAAGCAGCAGTGTCACGCTTCCCGTCTCGTGGATCAAGGGATCTGTGGTTTCCCTCGAGTCTTTCCCGTGGGGCTTTCCCACAGTGCTATTCCACGTGCCACCATTGTGTGAGTCGATCCTCGGCGTTAAAGTCGAAGCAGTGCAGAGAAAACAGGAACCTCCTTCCCCACAGTAGGGGGTACACTGTCCCCTTGGGCGGGTTTCTCCAGGGCACTCGCGCTGGAGGGTTGCCAGTGGAGTTGCGGGCCTCAGGCTCCACATGAGCAAAGCCCCAAATGGCATTAGCTGTCAGTCCAGAGGCTGGCCCCTCAGGTCTCTGGCTGGAGCCTTGGGCTCCAGGCAACTCACAGCCCTCGGGGGTGGCGCTCTGGGACTGCTGTAGGGAAAGGATGCCAAGAGCCCACGGAGGAGTTTGGGGAGGGGGCAGGGGGAAACGGAGGCGAGGACAGCGAGGGATCTAGGTGGAGGCGCTGGAGAGAGCGTCCGGTGTCCTGGAATGCCTTGGATGACCCAGCGGGGAACAGTCAAGGCCCAGGGACTTGTGGAATGTGAAAAGGCGGGAAACCCCAGAGCAAGGCAGGCTGGGGAAGGGGGGTGGGCGGCCAGTTCAAAGGGACCTAGGGGCGTTTCCTAGGTGGTGAGCTCCCTTGGCACTGCTGAGGGCCCCTGATTGATCCACCCTGGGTTGATCCCACCCCCCTCGGCGAGGCAGGGCCACAAACCAAAGCCCCCGAAGTGCCCGCCACCCCGACGAGGATCTTGGCAGTCCGGGCCACAGCCATGCCGGGAAAAGCCCACTCGCTCCACGGGACTCCGTCCAGGGTCTCTGCTTGGAAAGAGGCCAGGGGCGGCACCCTCCATCTACCCACCCAAACCCTATTGACGTCAATGGGGGCGGAGCCGCCTCCCGCTCTCCAGAGTCCTGAGCTGCTTGGTCCCCGCCCACTCGGCCAGCAGTCTGCAGCGTGCCCGTGTGCCTCTCCCACCATGGCTTTGTCCGGCTCCTCCAGCACCTCAAGCGGTACGTTTGCCCTCGGTCCCTGGGGTCGGATCACGTCTCAGGGGATTTGCGTGGTGGCCCGGGCAAAGGCTCTCGGCCAACGTGTCGACCCCCCCCGTCCGAGTACGGTGGGACCCATCTCCCGGGCCCGGGGTTCCTAGGCGTCAGGTGTGCCCAAAGTCGGAGGGCGTGGCATCGTTCGTTCATCTTGCTCCTTTGGCACACACATGGCTTCTCCGTTCTCTTTTCTGGGAAGACAGTGTTGTTTCAGGGGGCGCGCTGAGGGGGGCGTGGGCCGGGTTGGGAGGTGGTTGGAGCGGGTGCTGTTTTGGGATGAGGCCCTTTATCCTCACATCTTCCTGTGGGAATGGGAGTCGGGGAGCTCTGTGGCCTTGCTGCCTTCAGTGGTTTCCTCTGCACAGGGGCCTAGTGGCTTCTGCCTTCTGTCAGGCGTTACCGGGTTTGGGCTTCGCTTTGGGGGCGTTGGCCTTTGCCTTGGCCTGGGCCTTGGCCTTGCCCTTGGCGTTGCCCTTGCCCTTGCCCTTGGACTTGGCCTTGCCTTGAACTTGACCTTGGGACCTTGAACTTGACCTTGACCTTGACTTGAACTTGACCTTCACCTTGAACTTGAACTTGAACTTGACCTTGAACTTGAACTTGACCTTGACCTTGACCAACAACGGTAGACCTCCAGATTTGCTCAGAGCACCGGAGGTCCTGAGGTAGGGCCCTGTATCTCCCCTTCCCTTTGTGATCATTGCAAAGACATTCCTAGCTGATAGCCCATGAAGAAGCCAGCAGTGGGAGTGTGTTTGACACGACTGTGCGCCTTCCTGGCCTCAACTCCACAAGGGGCCTTACCTCTCGAAGTAGGCCCCATGTCCCCTTGGGGAGGTGTCATGCCTCTTTTCTCCTCACTGCCAAAGGGTGGAGCAAAGCTCGCTCTGTCAGAGGTACAAAAACAGCAAATGAATGGATTTTCAACCTCTTGCTAGGCTGCACACTTTCAGGGCCCACTTTACTGAAACAGGTGCTCTGTGGCCCGTGGTTGGGTATGCAGGTTCACAAACAGGGTGAGATCCTGTGCAAGCCAAGAATTTTCCTGAAAGACCTAGGCTCACTAGAGCTCTCCTCCAGAGCAAAGGGGATAGAGGAGATGTATGGAGGAGTCTTTGCCTTTCCCTGTGAGTGTGGGGCTACTCCCTACGGCCCAAGCTCAGGGATACTGCCTCTAAGAAAGAAATGGCAAGAAGCGCTATTCTTGGAGGTTGGACAGGAGTTCGCCAGCATGTGGGGAAAGAAAGACTCTTCGGGGAAGAAGAGGCAACCACTGCGGGTGTGTTTGCAAGCCTCTATTTGGAAGGAACAGGTTTGCTTATACAACTCAAGACAACCCACTCTGGTGGCCTCAGGAAAGGCCAGTCGCCATGCGAGTTCCTTGGGGGCCTCTCGGGATTCCTCTCCCGTCGATGCCGGGGCCTAAGACCTTGTGTGGAGTCGGTGCAGGAACCTGAGGTTTCCTCTCCAGTGCTGACATGGATCTTGGGGTACATCTGGAGTCTCCCCAGGGGAGTCAATCCTCGTCTCGAGTAGGGGCATGCACTGTGCGCTTTCCTCCCGAGCTGTAGCAGCAGTGGCACGCTTCCCGTCGAGTGATCAAGGGATCTGTGGCTTTCCTCGAGGCTTTCCCGCACGAGTCTTTCCCACAGGGCTGTCCCACGTGCCAACGTGGTGTGAGTCGATCCTCGGCTTGAAAGTCGAGGCAGTGCAGGAAAACAGGTTCGCTGAAATGGACTGAGACATCTGGGACTCTGAGAATGGTGCACGACCCTGGAGTTCCTCTCGTCTTTCCTGTGGAGAGGGCCTCCTCTTGAGATGCGACGGGAACGCCGGAATTCTTTCCCTTCCACGCAGGGAAAGGATCCCTCCTCTCGAGCTAGGAGGCGGAAACGGGGCTCCTGTGGATGTTGGCGGGACTCTTGTGCTTCCTCTCGAGTGGAGACGGGTATGTCGGGGAACTTCCTTGAGTTGCAGCAAGGGTGTGAAGGACCCTTTGGAAGTTCCAGAGTTTAGGTGTGATAAGCCTCCAGACGACTCAGCGGAAATGGGCCTCATCTCGCCTGGAGGGGAGAACCTCCTGGATTTTCTCGAGTTGTGGCAGGTGCTCTTGACTTATGACGGGGACGTCAGGGACCCGCTCTGGTGCCTCAGGAAAGGCCAGTGCCCATGCGAGTTGTTCGGGGCCCTCTCGGATTCCTCTCGCGTCGATGCCGGGGCCTAAGACCTTGTGTGGAGTCAGTGCCGGAACCTGAGGTTTGCTCTCCTGTGCTGACATGGATCTTGGGTACTTCTGGAGTCTCCCCAGGGGAGTCAGTCCTGATCTCGAGTGGGGGCATGCACGTGCGCTTTCCTCCGAGCTGTAGCACCAGTGGCACGCTTCCCGTCGAGTGGATCAAGGATCTGTGGCTTTCCCTCGAGGCTTTCCACGAGGCTTTTCCACGAGTCTTTCCCACAGGGCTGTCCCATGAGCCACGTGGTGTGAGTCGATCCTCGCTTGAAAGTCGAGGCAGTGCAGGGAAAACAGGTTTCCCTGGAATGGACTGAGACATATGGGGGACTCTGGGAATGGTGGCACGACCCTGGAGTTCCTCTCGCCTTTCCTGTGGAGAGCGCCTCCTCTTGAGATGCATTGGGATCGCCGGGAATTCTTTCCCTACCACGCAGGGAAAGGATACCTCCTCTCGAGCTAGGAGGTGGAAACGGGGTCCTTGGATGTGGGCTGCACTCTCGTGCTTCCTCTCGAGTGGAAACGGGTATGTCGGGGAAATTTTTGAGTTGCAGCAAGGTGTGAAGGACCCTTGGAAGGTCGAGAGGTTAAGTGAGATTAGCCTCGAGACATATCAGCGGAAATGGGCCTCATCTCGCCTGGAGGGGAGAACCTCCTGGATTTTCCAAGTTGCGGCAGGTGCTCTCGACTTACGATGGGGACGTCAGGGACCGCTCTGGTGGCCTCAGGAAAGGCCAGTCCCCATGCGAGTTGCTCGGGGGCCTCGCGGGATTCCTCTCCCGTCGATGCCGGCGGCCTAAGACCTTGTGTGGAGTCGGTGCCAGAACCTGAGGATTCATTTCCAGTGCTGACATGGTTCTTGGGGTACTTCTGGAGTCTCACCAGGAAAGTCAGTCCTCGCCTTGAGTAGGGGCATGCACGTGCGCATTCCTCCCGAGCTGTAGTAGCAGTGTCACGCTTCCCTTCGCGTGGATCAAGGGATCTGTGGCTATCCCTCGAGGCTTTCCTAACGAGGCTTTCCACGTGGCTTTCCACGAGGCTTTCCCACGAGGCTTTAGCACAGGGCTGTCCCATGAGCCACCGTGGTGTGAGTCGATCCTCGCTTGAAAGTCGAGGCTGTGCAGGGAAAACAGGTTTCCCTGGAATGGACTGTGACATCTGGGGACTCTGGGAATGGTGGCACGACCCTGGAGTTCATCTCGCCTTTCCTGTGAAGTGCGCCTCCTCTTGAGATGCTAGGGGAACGCCGGGAATTCTTACTGACCACGCAGGGAAAGGATCCCTCCTCTCGAGCTAGGAGGGGAAACGGGCCTCCTCTGGATGTGGAGGGACTCTCGTGCTTCCTCTCGAGTGGAGACGGGTATGTCGGGGAACTTCTTGAGTTGCAACAAGGGTGTGAAGGACCTTTTGGAAGTTCCAGAGTTTAGGTGTGATTAGCCTCGATACGGGTCAGCGGAAATGGGCCTCATCTCGCCTGGAGGGAGAACCTCCTGGATTTTCTCAAGTTGCGGCAGGTGCTCTCGACTTACCTCGGGACGTCAGGGTCCCCCTCTGGTGGCCTCAGGAAAGGCCAGTCCCATGCGAGTAGCTCGGGGTCCTCTCGGGATTCCTCTCCCGTCGATGCCGGGCCTAAGACCTTGTGTGGAGTCGGTGCCGGAAACAGAGGTTTCCTCTCCAGTGCTGACATGGATCTTGGGCTACTTCTAGAGTCTCCCCAGGGGAGTCAGTCCTCGTCTCGAGTGGGGACATGCACGTGCGCTTTCCTCCCGAGCTGTAGCAGAAGTGGCACGCTTCCCGTCGAGTGGATCAAGGGATCTGTGGCTTTCCCTCGAGTCTTTCCCATGAGGCTTTCCCACAGGGCTTTTCCACGTGCCACCATGGTGTGAGTCGATCCTCAGCGTGAAAGTCGAACCAGTGCAGGGAAAACAGGTACCTCCTTCCCCACAGTAGGAGGTACAGTGTCCCCTTGGGCGGGTATCTCCAGGGCACTAACGCTGGGGGGTTCCCGCGGAAGTGCGGGCCTTAGGCTCCACGTGAGAAAAGCCCCAAATGGCATTAGCTGCCAGTCCAGACGCTGGCCCCTCAGGGCTCTGGCCGGAGCCTTGGGCTCCAGGCAGCTCAAAGCCCTCGGGGGTGCGCTCTGGACTGCTGTAAGGAAATGACGCCAAGAGCCCACGGAGGAGTTGGGGAGGGGGCAGGGGGGAAACGGAGGCGAGGACAGCGAGGGATGCTAGGTGGAGGCACTGGAGAGAGCGCCGGTGTCCCGAATGCCTCGGAGGAGACAGCGGGGACAGTCGAGGCCCAGGGACCTGTGGAATGTGAAAAGGCGGGAAACCCCAGAGCAAGGCAGGCTGGGAAGGGGGCGTTGGTGGCCAATTCAAAGGGACCTAGGGGCGTTTCCTGGGCGGTGAGCTCCCTTGGCACTCCTGAGGGCCCCTGATTGATCCACCCGGGGTTGATCCCACCCCCGCTGCGAGGGAGGGCCACAAACCAAAGCCCCCGAACTGCCCGCCCACACCAACGGGGATCTTGGCGGTCCGGGGCACAGTTGTGCCCGGGAAAAGCCCACTCGCTCCACGGGACTCCGTCCAGGGTCTCTGCTTGGAAAGAGGCCAGGGGCGGCACCCTCCATCTACCCACCCAAACCCTATTGACGTCAATGGGGGCGGAGCCGTCTCCTGCTCTCCAGAGCCCTGAGCTGCTGGGTCCCCGCCCACTCGGCCAGCAGTCTGCAGCGTGCCCGTGTGCCTCTCCCAACATGGCTTCGTCCAGCTCCTCCAGCACCTCAAGCGGTACATTTGCCCTCGGTCCCTGGGGTCGGATCACGTCTCAGGGGATTTGCGGGTGGCCCGGGCAAGGGCTGTCGGCCAACGTGTCGACCCCCCCTCCCACCCGAGAATGTCGGGGACCCTTCGGCCGGGCCCGGCGTTCCGAGGCGTCAGGTGTGCCCAAGGTCGGAGGGCGTGGTATCGTTCGTTCATCTTGCTCCTTTGGCACACACATGGCTTCTCCCTTCTCTTTTCTGGGAAGACAGTGTTGTTTCAGGGGGCGTGCTGCGGGAGGAGGGGGCCGGGTTTGGGGTTGGTGGGAGGGGTGCTGTGCTGGGATGAAGCCCTTTATCCTCACATCTTCCTGTGGGAATGGGAGTCTGGGATCTCTGTGGCCTTGCTGCCTTCAGTGGCTTCCTCTGCACAGGGGCCTAGTGGCTTCTGCCTTCTGTCAGGCGTTACGGGGTTTGGGCTTCGCTTTGGGGCCTAGGCCTTTGCCTTGGCCTGGGCCTTGGCCTTGCCCTTGGCGTTGCCTTGCCCTTGCCTTGGCCGTGGGCTAGGCCTTGCCTTGCCTTGCCCTTGAACTTGAACTTGACCTTGACCTTGACCTTGCCTTGAACTTGAACTTGAACTTGATGAACTTGAACTTGAACTTGACCTTGAACTTGAACCTTGAACTTGAACTTGAATGAACTTGACTTGAACTTGACCTTGAACTTGAACTTGAACTTGAACTTGAAACTTGAACTTGAACTTGACCTTGAACTTGAACTTGAACTTGACCTTGAACTTGACTTGAACTGAATTGAATTTGACCTTGACCTTGACTTTGAACTTTAACCTGAACTTCACTTGAACTTGAACTTGAACTTGAACCTTGACCTTGACCTTGAACTTGAACTGAACTTGACCTTGAACTTAACTTGATGTTGCAACTTGACTGTGAACTTGAACTTGAATTTGACCTTGACCTTGACCTTGAACGCGACCTTGACCTTGACCAACAACGGGAGACCTCGAGATTTGCTCAGAGCACCGGAGGTCCAGAGCAGGGCC
>NW_017199282.1:0-7391 GCF_001704415.2 Capra hircus | reverse complement strand
GGAATAAGCCTCGTGGGAAGGCCAGTGGGGGCATAAGCTCTAGGGAAAGCCTACAGATCCCTTGTCCACCGGCAGGTTAAGCGTGACTCTCTTGCTACAGACCTTCGGGCAGGATAGCGCACGTGCATGCCCCACACTCGAACTGAGGTCTGACTCCCTGTCGAGACTCCAGAGTACCCCAGATCCATGTCATTCAGCACTGGAGAGGAATCCTCAGGTTCTGGCACCGACTCCACACAAGGTATTAGGCCCGCATCGACGGAGAGGAATCCCGAGAGGCCCAGAGCAAACTCGCATGGGGACTGGCCTTTCCTGAGGCCACCAGAGCGGGTCCCTGAGGTCCCTGTCGTAAGTCGAGAGCACCTGCCGCAACTCGAGAAAATCCAGGAGGTTCTCCCCTCCAGCCGAGATGAGGCCCATTTCCGCTGAGGCGTCTCGAGGCTAATCACACCTAACCTCTGGAACTTCCTAAGGGTCCTTCACACCCTTGCTGCAACTCAAGAAGTTCCCCGACATACCCGTCTCCACTCGAGAGGAAGCACGAGAGTCCCGCCCACATCCAGAGGAGCCCCTTGTCGCCTCCTTGCTCGAGAGGAGGGATCCTTTCCTGCCTGGTAGGGAAAGAATTCCTGGCGTTCCCGTCGCATCTCACGAAGAGGCGCTCTCCACAGGAAAGGCGAGAGGAACTCCAGGGTCGTGCCACCATTCCAAGATCCCCCAGATGTCTCAGTCCATCCAGGGAAACCTGTTTTCCCTGCACTGCCTCGACTTTCAAGCCGAGGATCGACTCACACCATGGTGGCACGTGGAGCAGCCCTGTGGGAAAGCCTCGTGGGAAAGCCTCGTTGGAAAGCCTCGAGGGAAACCCTGATCCCTTGATCCTCGCGAATGGAAGCGTGACACTGCTGCTACAGCTCGGGAGGAAAGCGCACGTGCATGCCCCGACTCGAGACGAGGACTGACTCCCCTGGGGACTCCAGAAGTACCCAAGATCCATGTCAGTACTGGATAGAAATCCTCAGGTCCGGCACCGTCTCCACACAAGATCTTAGGCCATGGCATCGACGGGAGAGAAATCCCGAGAGGCCCCGAGCAATTCGCATGGGGACTGGCCTTTCCTGAGGCCACCAGAGCGGGTCCCTGAGGTCCCCGTCGTAAGTCGAGAGCACCTGCCGCAACTCGAGACAATCCAGGAGGTTCTCCCCTCCAGGCGAGATGAGGCCCATTTCCGCTGAGGCGTCTCGAGGCTAATCACACCTAACCTCTGGAACTTCCGAAGGGTCTTCACACCCTTGCTGCAACTCAAGAAGTTCCCCGACATACCCGGCTCCAATTGAGAGGAAGCACGAGAGTTCCCCCACATCCAAAGGAGCCCCATTTCCGCCTCCAAGCTCGAGAGGAGGGATCCTTTCCCATCGTGGTCGGGAATGAATTCCCCGCGTTCCCGTAGCAACTCAAGAAGAGGCACTCTCCACAGGAAAGGCGAGAGGAACTCCAGGGTCGTGCCACCATTCCCAGAGTCCCCCAGATGTCTCAGTCCATTCCAGGGAAACCTGTTTTCCCTGCACTGCCTCGACTTTCAAGCCAAGGATCGACTCACACCACGGTGGCACGTGGGACAGCCTGTGGGATAGTCCGTGGAAGCCTCGTGGGAAAGCTCGAGGGAAAGCCACACATCCCTTGATCCACGCCTATGAATGCATGACAATGCTGGTACAGCTTGGGAGGAATGCGCACGTGCATGCCCCACTCGAGACGAGGACTGACTCCCCTGGGAGACTCAGAAGTACGCCAACATCCATGTCAGCACTGGAGAGGAATCTTCAGTTTCCGGCACCGACTCCACACAAGCTCTTAGGTCCCGCATCGACGGGAGAGGAATCCCGAGAGGCCCCGAGCAACGCGCATGGGGACTGGCCTTTCCTTAGGCCACCAGAGCGGGTCTGAGGTCCCCGTCGTAAGTCGAGAGCACCTGCCGCAACTCGAGAAAATCCAGGAGGTTCTCCCCTCCAGGCGAAATGAGACCCATTTCCACTGCGGTGTCTCTAGGCTAATCATATCTAACATTTGGAACTTCAAAAGGGTCCGTCACACCCTTGCTGCAACTCAAGAAGTTCCCGACATAACCGTCTCCACTCGAGAGGAAGCACGAGAGTCCCGCCAATATCCAGAGGAGCCCCTGTTTCCGCCTCCTAGATCGAGAGGAGGGATCCTTTCCCTGCGTGGTGTGGAAAGAATTCCCAGCGTTCCCGTCGCATCTCAAGAGGAGGCGCTCTCCACAGGAAAGGCGAGAGAACTCCAGGGTCGTGCCACCATTCCCAGAGTCCCCCAGATGTCTCAGTCCATTCCAGGGAAACCTGTTTTCCCTGCACTGCCTCGACTTTCAACGAGGATCGACTCACACCACGGTGGCATGTGGGACAGCCTTGAGGGCAAGCCTCGTGGGAAAGCCTCGTGGGGAAGCCTCGAGGAAAGCCACAGATTCCTTGATCCACGCGAGGAAGTGCGACATTGCTGCTACAGCTCGGGAGGAAAGCACACGTGCATGCCCCCACTCGAGACGAGGACTGACTCCCCTGCCGAGACTCCAGAAGTACCCCAAGATCCAAGTCAGGACTGGAGAGGAATCCTCAGGTTCCGGCACCGACTCCACACAAGGTCTTAGGTCCCGGCATCGACGGGGAGAGGATTCCCGAGAGTCCCCGAGCAACTCGCATTTTGACAGGCCTTTCCTGAGGCCACCAGAGCATGTCCCTGAGGTCCCCGTCGTAACTCGAGAGCTCCTGCCGCAACTCGAGAAAATCCAGGATGTTCTCCCCTCCAGGCGAGATGAGGCCCATTTCCGCTGAGGCGTCTCGAGGCTCATCACACCTATCCTCTGGAACTTCCAAAGGGTCCTTCACACCCTTGCTGCAACTCAAGAATTCCCCGACATACCCGTCTCCACTCGAGAGGAAGCACGAGAGTCCGCCAAATCCAGAGGAGCCCCGTTTCCGCCTCCTAGCTCGAGAGGAGGGATCCTTTCCCTGCGTGGTCGGGAAAGAATTCCCGCGTTCCCGTCGCATCTCAAGAGGAGGCGCTCTCCACAGGAAAGGCGAGAGGAACTCCAGGGTATTGTCACCATTCCCAGAGTCCCCCAGATGTCTCAGTCCATTCCAGGGAACCTGTTTTTCCTGCCCTGCCTCGACTTTAAAGCTGAGGATCCACTCACACCACGGTGGCACGTGGGACAGCCCTGTGGAAAGCCTCGTGGGAAAGCCACGTCGGAAAGCCTCGAGGGAAAGCCACAGATCCTTGATCCACACGAAGGAAGACCGACAATGCTGCTAAAGCTCGGAGGAAAGCGTACGTGCATGCCCCGACTCGAGACGAGGTCTGACTCCCCTGGGAGACTCCAGAAGTACCCAAGATCCATGCGCACACTGGAGAGGAATCCTCAGGTTCCGCACAGACTCCACACAAGGTCACAGGCGCCCATCGACAGGAGAGGAATCCGAGAGGCCCCCGTGCAACTGCATGGGACTGGCCTTTCCTGAGGCCACCAGAGCGGGTCCCTGAGGTCCCGTCGTAAGTCGAGAGCACCTGCCGCAACTCGAGAAAATCCAGGAGGTTCTCCCCTCCAGGCGAGATGAGGCCCATTTCTGCTGAGGCGTCTCGAGGCTAATCACACCTAACCTCTCGAACTTCCAAAGGGTCCTTTCACACCCTTGCTGCAACTCAAGAAGTTCCCCGACATACCCGTCTCCACTCGAGAGGAAGCACAAGAGTCCCGCCCAAATCCAGAGCAGCCCCGTTTCCGCCTCATACCTCGAGCGGAGGGATCCTTTCCCTGCGTGGTCGGGAAAGAATTCCCGGCGTTCCCGTCGCATCTCAAGAGGAGGCGCTCTCCACCAGGAAAGGCGAGAGGAACTCCAGGGTCTTGCCACCATTCCCAGAGTCCCCCAGATGTCTCAGTCCATTCCAGAGAAACCTGTTTTCCCTGCACTGCGTCGACTTTCAAGCCGAGGATCGACTCACACCACGGTGGCACGTGGGACAGCCCTGTGGAAAGCCTCGTGGAAAAGCCTCTTGGGAAAGCGTCGAGGGAAAGCCACAGATCCGTTGATCCACGCGAAGGGAAGCGTGACACTGCTGCTACAGCTCGGGAGGAAAGCGCACGTGCATGCCCCCACTCGAGTAGAGGACTGACTGCCCTGGGGAGACTCCAGAAGTACACCAAGATCTATGTCAGCACTGGAGAGGAATCCTCAGGTTACAGCACCGACTCCACAAAGACCTTAGGCTCCGACATCAACGGGAGAGGAATCCCGAGAGGCCCCTGAGCTACTCACATGGGGACTGGCCTTTCCTGAGGCCAGCAGAATCGGGTCCCTGAGGTCCCCGTCGTAAGTCGAGAGCACCTGCCGCAACTCGAGAATATCCAGGGGGTTCTCCCCTCCAGGCGAGATGAGGCCCATTTCCACTGAGGCGTCTCGAGGCTAATTACACCTAACCTCTGGAACTTCCAAAGGGTCCTTCACACCCTTGCCGCAACTCAAGAAGTTCCCCGACATGCCCGTCTCCACTCGAGAGGAAGCACGAGAATCCCGCCCACATCCAGAGGAGCCCTGTTTCCTCCTCCTAGCTCGAGGGGAGGGATCCTTTCCCTGCGTGGTCGGGAAAGAATTCCCGGCATTTCCGTCGCATCTCAAGAGGAGGCTCTCTCAACAGGAAAGGCGATAGGAACTCCAGGGTCGTGCAACCATTCCCAGAGTCCCCCAGATATCTCCGTCCGTTCCAGGGAAACCTGTTTTCCCAGCACTGCGTCGACTTTCAATCTGAAGATCGACTCACACCACGGTGGCACGTGGGACAGCCCTGTGGGAAAGCCTCGTGGGAAAGCCTCGAGGGAAAGCCACAGATTCCTTGATCCACGCGAATGGAAGCGCGACAGTGCTGCTACAACTCGAGAGGAAAGCGCACGTGCATGCCTCCACTCGAGAGGAGGACTGACTCCACTGGGGAGACTCCAGAAGTACCCCAAGATCCATGTCAGCACTGGAGAGGACTCCTCAGCTTCTGGCACCGACTCCACACAAGGTCTTAGGCCCCAGCATCGACGGAGAGGAATCCCGAGAGGCCCCCGAGCAACTCGCATGGGGACTGGCCTTTCCTGGGGCCACCAGAGCGGGTCCCTGAGGTCCCAGTCGTAAGTCGAGAGCACCTGCCGCAACTCGAGAAAATCCATTAGGTTCTCCCCTCCAGGCGAGATGAGGCCCTTTTCCGATGAGGCTCCTCAGGCTAATCACATGACGGCTGGAACCGGGGTCCTTCACACCTTGCTGCAACTCAAGAGTTCCCCGTCATACCGCGACTTCCGAGTTGCAGCAAGGGATGAAGGATCCCAGGCACATTCCAGGACGTTTCGACAGCCTCAGTAGCCTCATCGGAAAAGGGCCTCATCTCGCCTGGAGGGGAGAACCTAATGGATTTTCTCGAGTTTGCGGCAGGTGCTCTCGACTTACGACTGGGACCTCAGGGACCCGCTCTGGTGGCCCAGGAAAGGCCAGTCCCCATGCGAGTTGCTCGGGGGCCTCTCGGGATTCCTCTCCCGTCGATGCTGGGGCCTAAGACCTTGTGTGGAAGTCGGTGCCAGAACGCTGAGGATCCTCTCCAGTGCTGACATGGATCTTGGGGTACTTCTGGAGTCTCCCAGTGGAGTCAGTCCTCCTCTCGAGTGGAGGCATGCACGTGCGCTTTCCTCTCGAGTTGTAGCAGCACTGTCGCGCTTCCATTCGCGGTGGATCAAGGAATCTGTGGCTTTCCCTCGAGGCTTTCCCACGAGGCTTTCCCACAGGGCTGTCCCACGTGCCACCGTGGTGTGAGTCGATCTTCAGATTGAAAGTCGACGCAGTGCTGGGAAAACAGGTTTCCCTGGAACGGACGGAGATATCTGGGGGACTCTGGGAATGGTTGCACGACCCTGGAGTTCCTATCGCCTTTCCTGTTGAGAGAGCCTCCTCTTGAGATGCGACGGAAATGCCGGGAATTCTTTCCCGACCACGCAGGGAAAGGATCCCTCCCCTCGAGCTAGGAGGAGGAAACAGGGCTCCTCTGGATGTGGGCGGGATTCTCGTGCTTCCTCTCGAGTGGAGACGGGCATGTCGGGGAACTTCTTGAGTTGCGGCAAGGGTGTGAAGGACCCTTTGGAAGTTCCAGAGGTTAGGTGTAATTAGCCTCGAGACGCCTCAGTGGAAATGGGCCTCATCTCGCCTGGAGGGGAGAACCCCCTGGATATTTCTCGAGTTGCGGCAGGTGCTCTCGACTTACGACGGGGACCTCAGGGACCCATTCTGCTGGCCTCAGGAAAGGCCAGTCCCCATGTGAGTAGCTCAGGGGCCTCTCGGGATTCCTCTCCCGTTGATGTCGGAGCCTAAGGTCTTTGTGGAGTCGGTGCTGTAACCTGAGGATTCCTCTCCAGTGCTGACATAGATCTTGGTGTACTTCTGGAGTCTCCCCAGGGCAGTCAGTCCTCTACTCGAGTGGGGGCATGCACGTGCGCTTTCCTCCCGAGCTGTAGCAGCAGTGTCACGCTTCCCTTCGCGTGGATCAACGGATCTGTGGCTTTCCCTCGACGCTTTCCCAAGAGGCTTTTCCACGAGGCTTTCCACAGGGCTGTCCCACGTGCCACCGTGGTGTGAGTCGATCCTCGGCTTGAAAGTCAACGCAGTGCAGGGAAAACAGGTTTCTCTGGAATGGACTGAGACATCTGGGGGACTCTGGGAATGGTGGCAAGACCCTGGAGTTCCTCTCGCCTTTCCTGTGGAGAGCGCCTCCTCTTGAGATGCGACGGGAACGCCGGGAATTCTTTCCCGACCACGCAGGGAAAGGATCCCTCCGCTCGAGGTATGAGGCGGAAACGGGGCTGCTCTGGATTTGGGCGGGACTCTTGTGCTTCCTCTCGAGTGGAGACGGGTATGTCGGGGAACTTCTTGAGTTGCAGCAAGGGTGTGAAGGACCCTTTGGAAGTTCGAGAGGTTAGGTGTGATTAGCCTCGAGACGCCTCAGCAGAAATGGGCCTCATCTCGCCTGAGGGGAGAACCTCCTGGATTTTCTCGAGTTGCGCAGGTGCTCTCGACTTACGACGGGACCTCAGGGACCCGCTCTGGTGGCCTCAGAAAGGCCAGTCCCCATGCAGTGCACGGGGCCTCTCGGATTCCTCTCCCGTCGGCCGGCCCTAAGACCTTTGTGGAGTCTGTGCCGGAACCTGAGGATTCCTCTCCAGTGCGACATGATCTTGGGGTACTTCTGGAGTCTCCCCAGGGAGTCAGACCTCGTCTCGAGTCGGGGCATGCACGTACGCTTTCCTCCCGAGCTGTAGCAGCAGTGTCGGCTTCCTTCGTGTGGATCAA
>NW_017199281.1:0-7392 GCF_001704415.2 Capra hircus | reverse complement strand
GGCGAGAGAACTCCAGGGTCATGCCACCATTCCCAGAGTACCCCAGATGTCTCAGTCCATTCCAGGGAAACCTGTTTTCCCTGCACTACCTCGACTTTTCAAGCCGAGGATAGACTCACACTACGGTAAACACGTGGGACAGCCCTGTGGGAAAGTCTCGTGGGAAAGCCTCGAGGGAAAGCCACAGAATCCCTTGATACACGCTAAGGGAAGCGTGACTCTGCTGCTCCAGCTCGGATGAAAGCGCACGTGCATGCCCCCCACACGAGACTAGGACTGACTCCTCTGGGGAGACTCCAGAAGTACCCCAAGATCCATGTCAGCACTGGAGAGGAATCCTCAGGTTTCGGCAATGACTCCACACAAGGTCTTAGGCCCCGGTATCGACGGGAGAAGGAATCCCGAGAGGCCCCGAGCAACTCGCATGGGGACTGGCCTTTCCTGAGGCCACCAGAGCGGGTCCCTGCGGTCCCGTCGTAAGTCGAGAGCACCTGCCTCAACACAAGAAAATCCAGGAGGTTCTCCCCTCCAGGCGAGATGAGGCCCATTTCCTCTGAGGCGTCCCCAGGCTAATCACACCTAAACTCTGACACTTCCAAAATGTACTTCACATCCTTGCTGCAACTCAAGAAGTTCCCCAACATACCCGTCTCCTCTATAGAGGAAGCACAAGAGTCCCGCCCAATCCAGAGGAGCCCCGTTTCCGCCTCCTAGCTCGAGAGGAGGGATCCTTTCCCTAATTGGTCGGGATAGAATTCTCGGCGTTCCCGTCGCATCTCAAGAGGAGGCACTCTCCACAGGAAAGGCGAGCGGAACTCCAGGGTCGTGCCACCATTCCCAGAGTCCCCCAGATGTCTGCGTCCATTTCAGGGAAACCTGTTTTCCCTGCACTGCCTCGACTTTCAAGCCCAGGATCGACACACACCACGGTGGCACGTGGGACAGCCCTGTGGGAAAGCTCGAGGGAAAGCCTCTTGAAAAGCCTCGAGGGAAAGCCACAGTTGCTTTGATCAACCCGAAGGGAAGTGTGACACTGCTGCTACAGCTCGGGAGGAATGCGCACGTGCAGGCCCCCACTCGAGACGAGACTGACTCCCCTGGGGAGACTCCAGAAGTACCCCAAGATCCATGTCAGCAGTGGAGAGGAATCCTCATCTTCCGGCATCAACTCCACAAAAGGTCTTAGGTCCAAGCATCGTCGGGAGAGGAATCCCGAGAGGTCTCCAAGCAACTCGCATGGGGACTAGACTTTCCTGAGGCCAGCAGATCGGGTCCCTGAGTTCCCCGTGGTAAGTCGAGAGCACCTGCAACAACTCGAGAAAATCCAGGAGGTTCTCCCCCTCCAGGCGAGATGAGGCCCGTTTCCTCTGAGGCGTCCCCAGACTAATCACACCTAACCTCTGGAACTACCAAAACGTCCTTCACATCCTTGCTGCAACTCAAGAAGTTCCCCGACATACCCGTCTCCACTCGAGAGGAAGCACGAGAGTCCCGCCCACATCCAGAGGAGCCCCGTTTCCGCCTCATAGCACGAGAGGAGGGATCCTTTCCCTGCATGGTCGGGAAAGAATTCCCGGCGTTCCCGTCGCATCTCAAGAGGGGACGCTTTCCACAGGAAAGGCGTGAGGAATTCCAGGGTCGTTCCACCATTCCCAGAGTCCCCCAGATGTCTCAGGCCAATCCAGGGAAGCCTTTTCTCTGCACTGCCTCAATTTTCAAGCCGAGGATCGACTTACACCATGGTGGTCAGTGGACAGCGCTGTGGTAAAGCATCGTGGGAAAGCCTGGTGTGGTGGGAAAACCTCTAGGGAAAGCCTCGAGGGAAAGCCACTGTTCCCTTGATTCACGCGAAGGGAAGCAGGACACTGCTGCTACAGCTCGGGAGGAAAGCACACGTGCATGCCCCCACTCGAGACGGGGACTGACTCCCCTGGTAGACTCCAGAAGTACCCCAAGATCCATGTCAGCACTGGAGAGGAATCCTCAGGTTCCGGCACTGACTCCGCACAAGATCTTAGGCATCAGCATCGACAGGAGAGGAATCCCGAGAGGCCCCCGAGCAACTCGAATGGGGACTGGCCTTTCCTGAGGCCACCAGAGCGGGTCCCTGAGGTCCCCATCGTAAGTCGAGAGCACCTGCCGCAACTCGAGAAAATCCAGGAGGTTTTCCCCTCCAGGCGAGATGAGGCCCATTTCCCCTGAGGCATCTCGAGGCTAATCATATCTAACTTCTGGAACTTCCAAAGGATCCTTCACACCCTTGCTGCAACTCAAGAAGTTCCCCGACATACCCGTCTCCAGTTGAGAGGAAGCACGAGAGTCCCGCCCACATCCAGAGGAGCCCGTTTCCGCCTCCTAGTTCGAGAGGAGGGATCCTTTCCCTGCGTGGTCGGGAAAGAATGCCGGCGTTCCCGCGCATCTCAAGAGGAGGCGCTCTCCACAGGAAAGGCCAGAGGAACTCCAGGGTCGTGCCACCATTCCCAGAGTCCCCCAGATGTCTCAGTCCATTCCAGGGAAACCTGTTTTCCCTGCACTGCCTCGACTTTCAAGCCCAGGATCGACTCACACCACGGTGGCACGTGGGACAGCCCTGTGAGAAAGCCTCGTGGAAAGCCTCGTGGAAAAAAGCCTCGTGGGAAAGCCTCGAGGGAAAGCTCGAGGGAAAGCCTCGAGGAAAAGCCACAGATCCCTTGATCCACGCGAAGGGAAGCGTGACACTGCTGCTGCAGCTCGGGAGGAAAGCGCACGTGCATGCCCCCACTCGAGACGAGGACTGACTCCACTGGGGAGACTCCAGAAGTACCCCAATATCCATGTCAGCACTGGAGAGGAATCCTCAGGTTCCGGCACCGACTCCACACAAGGTCTTAGGCCCCGGCATCGACGGGAGAGGAATCCCAAGAGGCCAGCGAGCAACTCGCATGGGGACTGGCCTTTCCTGAGGCCACCAGAGCGAGTCCCTGAGTCCCGGTCGTAAGTCGAGAGCACCTGCCGCAACTATAGAAAGTCCAGGAGGTTCTCCCCTTCAGGCGAGATGAGGCCCATTTCCGCTGAGGCGTCTCGAGGCTAATCACACCTAACCTCTGGAACTTCCAAAGGGAACTTTACACCCTGGCTGCAAAGAGAAGTTCCCCGACATACCTGTCTCCACTCGAGAGGAAGCAGGAGAGTCCCGCCCACATCCAGAGGAGCCCCGTTTCCGCCTCCTAGCTCGAGAGGAGGGATCCTTTCCCGCGTGGTCGGGAAAGAAATCCCGGTGTTCCCGTCGCATCTCAAGAGAGGGCGCTCTCCACAGTAAAGGCGAGAGGAACTCCAGGGTCATGCCACCATTCCCAGAGTACCCCAGATGTCTCAGTCCATTCCAGGGAAACCTGTTTTCCCTGCACTACCTCGACTTTCAAGCCGAGGATAGACTCACACTACGGTGGCACGTGGGACAGCCCTGTGGGAAAGTCTCGTGGGAAAGCCTCGAGGGAAAGCCACAGATCCCTTGATACACGCGAAAGGGAAGCGTGACTCTGCTGCTCCAGCTCGGGATGAAAGCGCACGTGCATGCCCCACACGAGACTAGGACTGACTCCTCTGGGGAGACTCCAGAAGTACCCCAAGATCCATGTCAGCACTGGAGAGGAATCCTCAGGTTTCGGCAATGACTCCACACAAGGTCTTAGGCCCCGGTATCGACGGGAGAGGAATCCCGAGAGGCCCCGAGCAACTCGCATGGGGACTGGCCTTTCCTGAGGCCACCAGAGCGGGTCCCTGCGGTCCCCGTCGTAAGTCGAGAGCACCTGCCTCAACACAAGAAAATCCAGGAGGTTCTCCCCTCCAGGCGAGATGAGGCCCATTTCCTCTGAGGCGTCCCCAGGCTAATCACACCTAAACTCTGACACTTCCAAATGTACTTCACATCCTTGCTGCAACTCAAGAAGTTCCCCACATACCCGTCTCCTCTATAGAGGAAGCACAAGAGTCCCGCCCACATCCAGAGGAGCCCCGTTTCCGCCTCCTAGCTCGAGAGAGGGGATCCTTTCCCTGCGTGGTCCGGAAAGAATTAACGCCCTTCCCGTCGCATCTGAGGAGGGGGCGCTCTCGACAGGAAAGGCGAGAGGAACTCCAGGGTCGTGCCACCATTCCCAGATTCCCCAGATGTCTCAGTCCATTCCAGGGAAGCCTGTTTTCCTGGCACTGCCTCGACTTTCAAGCTGGGATCGACTCACACCACGGTGGCACGTGGGACAGCCCTGTGGGAAAGCCTCGTGGAAAGCCTCGTGGGAAAGCCTCGAGGGAAAGCCACAGACCCTTGATCCATGCGAAGGGAAGCGTGACACTGCTGCTGCAGTTCGGGATGAAAGCGCACGTCCACGCCCCCACTCGAGACGAGGACTGACTCCCCTGGGAGACTCCAGAAGTACCCCAATATCCATGTCAGCATTGGAGAGGAATCCTCAGGTTCCGGCAACTGACTCCACACAAGGTCTTAGGCCCCCGGTATCGACGGAGAGGAATCCCGAGAGGCCCCCGAGCAACTCGCATGAGGACTGGCCTTTCCTGAGGCCACCAGAGCGGGTCCCTGAGGTCCCCGTCGTAATCGAGAGCACCTGCCGCAACTATAGAAAATCCAGGAGGTTCTCCCCTTCAGGCGAGATGAGGCCCATTTCCGCTGAGGCGTCTCGAGGCTAATCACACCTAACCTCTGGAACTTCCAAAGGGAACTTTACACCCTGGCTGCAACTCAAGAAGTTCCCCGACATACCTGTCTCCACTCGAGAGGAAGCAGGAGAGTCCCGCCACATCCAGAGGAGCCCCGTTTCCGCCTCCTAGCTCGAGAGGTAGTATCCTTTCCCTGCGTGGTCGGGAAAGAAATCCCGGCATTTCCGTCGCATCTCAAGAGGGGGCGCTCTCCACAGTAAAGGCGAGAGGAACTCCAGGGTCATGCCACCATTCCAGAGTCCCCAGATGTCTCAGTCCATTCCAGGGAAACCTGTTTTCCCTGCACTACCTCGACTTTCAAGCCGAGGATCGACTCACACTACGGTGACACGTGGGACAGCCCTGTGGGAAAGCCTCGTGGGAAAGCTCGAGGGAAAGCCACAGATCCCTTGATACACGCGAAGGGAAGCGTGACCTGCTGCTCCAGCTCGGGAGGAAAGCGCACGTGCATGCCCCCACACGAGACGAGGACTGACTCCTCTGGGGAGACTCCAGAAGTACCCCAAGATCCATGTCAGCACTGGAGAGGAATCCTCAGGTTTCGGCACCGAATCCACACAAGGTCTAGGCCCCGGCATCGACGGGAGAGTAATCCCGAGAGGCCCTGAGCAACTAGCAAGGGACTGGCCTTTCCTGAGGCCATTAGAGCGGTTCCCTGTGGTCCCCGTCAGAAGTCGAGAGCACCTGCCGCAACTCGAGAAATCCAGGAGGTTCTCCCCTCCAGGCGAGATGAGACCCATTTCCTCTGAGGCGTCCCCAGGCTAATCACACCTAACCTCTGGAACTTCCAGAGGCTCCTTCACACCCTTGCTGCAATTCAAGAAGTTCCCGGACATACCCGTCTCCACTCGAGAGGAAGCACGGGAGTCCCGCCCACATCCAGAGGAGCCCTGTTTCCGCCTTCTAGCTCGAGAGCAAGGATCCTTTCCCCTGTGTGGTCCGGAAAGAATTCCGGCTTTCCCGGGGCATCTCAAGAGGAGGCGCTCTCCACAGGAAAGGCGAGAGGAACTCCAGAGTCGTGCCACCATTCCCGAGTCCCCCAGATGTCTCAGTCCATTCCTGGGAATCCTGTTTGCCCTGCACTGCCTCGACATTCAAGCCGAGGATCGACTCACACCACGGGTGGCACAGGGGACAGCCTGTGGAAAGCCTCGTGGGAAAGCCTGGTGGGAAAAGTTTCGAGGGAAAGCCACAGATCCCTTGATCCACGCGAAGGGAAACGTGACTCTTCTGCTACAGCTCGGGAGGAAATCTCACACGTGCATGCCCCACTCGAGACGAGGACTGACTCCCCTGGGGAGACTCCAGAAGTACCCCAAGATCCATGTCAGCACTGGAGAGAAATCCTCTGGTTCCGGAACCGATTCCACACAAGGTCTTAGGCCCCGGCATCAACGGGAGAGGAATCCCGAGAGGCCCCCGAACAACTCGCATGTGGACCGGCCTTTCCTGAGGCCAACAGAGCGGGTCCCTGAGGTCCCCGTCCTAAGTCGAGAGCACCTGACGCAACTCGAAGAAATCCAGGAGGTTCTCCCTTCCAGGCGAGATGAGCCCAATTTCCGCTGAGGCGTCTCGAGGCTAATCACACTAACCTCTGGAACTTCCAAAGGGTCCTTCACACCCTTGCTGCAACTCAAGAAGTTCCCCGACATACCCGTCTCCACTCGAGAGAAGCACGAGAGTCCCGCCCACATCCAGAGGAGCCCTGTTTCCGACTCCTAGCTCGAGAGCAAGGATCCTTTCTCTGCGTCGTCCGGAAAGAATTTCCAGCGTTCCCATAGCATCTCAAGAGGAGGCGCTGTCCACAGGAAAGGCGAGAGGAACTCCAGGGTCGTGCCTCCATTCCCAGAGTCACCAGATGTCTCAGTCCATTCCAGGGAAACCTTTTTCCCTGCACTGCCTCTACTTTCAAGACGAGGATCGACTCACACCACGGTGGCACGTGGGACAGCCCTGTGGGAAGCCTCGTGGGAAAGCCTCGAGGGAAAGGCTCAGATCCCTTGATCCATGCGAAGGGAAGCGTGACACTGCTGCTACAGCTCAGGAGGAAAGCGCACGTGCATGCCCCCACTCGAGACGAGGACTGACTTCCCTGGGGAGAGTCCAGAAGTACCAAGATCCATGTCAGCACTGGAGAGGAATCCTCAGGTTCCGGCACGACTCCACACAAGGTGTTAGGCCCCGGCATCGACGGGAGAGGAATCCCGAGAGACCACCGGCAACGCGCATGGGGACTGGCCTTTCCTGAGGCCACGAGAGCGGGTCCCCTGTGGTTCCGACATAAGTCGAGAGCACCCTGCCTTAACACAAGAAAATCCAGGAGGTTCTCCCCTCCAGGCGAGATGAGGCCCATTTCCGCTGAGGCGACTCGAGGCTAATCACACCTAACCTCTGGAACTTCCAAAGGGTCCTTCACTCACTTGCTACAACTCAAGAAGTTCCCCAACATACCTGACTCCACTCGAGAGGAAAGCACGAGAGTCCCGCCCACATGCAGAGGAGCCCCGTTTCCGCCTCGTACCTCGCGGTCAGGTATCCTTTCCTTTGTATGTTCCGGAAAGAATTCCCGGTGTTTCCCGTCGCATCTCATGAGGAGGCGCTCTCCACAGGAAAGGCGAGAGAAACTCCAGTGTCGTGACATCATTCCAAGAGTCCCCAGATAGCTCAGTGTGCCGGTGTCCA
>NW_017199280.1:0-7392 GCF_001704415.2 Capra hircus | reverse complement strand
TAAGGTGTGATTACCCCCTAGTTGCCTCAGCGGAAATGGGCCTCTTCGCCTGGAGGGGAGAACCTCCTGGATTTTCTGGAGTTGCGGCAGGTGCTCTCGACTTACGACGGGGACTCAGGGACCCGCTCTGGTGGCCTCAGGAAAGCCAGTCCCCATGTGCGTTGCTCGGGGGCCTCTCGGGATTCCTCTCCGACGATGACCGGGGTCTAAGACCTTGTTGGAGTCGGTGCCGGAACCTGAGGATTCCTCTCCACTTTGACATGGATATGGGTACTTCTGGAGTCCCCCCAGGGGTGTCAGTACTCGTCTCGAGTGGGCATGCACGTGCGCTTTCCTCCCGAGCTGTAGCAGCAGTGTCCCGCTTCCCTTCGCATGGATCAAGGATCTGTGGCTTTCCTCGAGGCTTTCCCCGAGGCTTTCCACAGGGCTGACCACGTGCCACTGTGGTGTGAGTCGATCCTCGGCTTGAAAGTCGAGGCAGTGCAGGGAAAACAGATTTCCCTGGAATGGACTGAGACATCTGGGGGACTCTGGGAATGGTGGCAAGACCCTGGAGTTCCTCTCGCCTTTCCTGTGGAGATCGCCTCCTCTTGAGATGCGCGGGAACACTGGGAACTCTTTCCCGATCACTGAGGGAAAGGATCCCTCCTCTTGAGCTAGGAGGGGGAATCGGGGCTCCTCTGAATGTGGGCGGGACTCTCGTGCTTCCTCTCGAGTGGAGCCGGATATGTTGGGGATCTTCTTGAGTTGCAGCAAGGGTGTGAAGGATCCTTTGTAAGGTCCAGAGTTTAGGTGTGATTAGCTTTGAGACACCTCAGCGGAAATGGTCCTCATCTCGCCTGGAGGGGAGAACCTCCTGGATTTTCTCAAGTTGCGGCAGGTGCTCTCGACCTACGACGGGGCCCTCAGGGACCCGCTCTGGTGGCCTCAGGAAAGGCCAGTCCCCATGCAAGTTGCAAGGGAACTCTCGGGATTCCTCTCCCGTCAGTCCGGGGCCTAAGACCTTGTGTGGAGTCGGTGCCGGAACCTGAGGATTCCTCTCCAGGGCTGACATGGATCTTGGGGTACTTCTGTAGTCTCCCCAGGGGAGTCAGTCCTGGTCTCGAGTGTGGGCATGCAAGTGCGCTTTCCTCCGAGCTGTAGCAGCAGTGTCACGATTCCCTTCGCTTGGATCAAGGGACATGTGGCTTTCCCTCGAGGCTTTCCCATGAGGCTTTCCCACGAGGCTTTTCCACAGGGCTGTCCCACGTGCCACCATGGTGTGAGTCGATCCTCGGCTTGAAAGTCGAGGCAGTGCAGGGAAAACAGGTTTCCCTGGAATAGACTGAGACATCTGGGGGACTCTGGGAATGGTGGCATGACCCTGGAGTTCCTGTCGCCTTTCCTGTTGAGAGCGCCTCCTCTTGAGTTGCGACGGAAACGCCGGGAATTCTTTCCCGACGACGCAGGAAAAGCATCCCTCTTCTCGAGCTAGGAGGCGGAAACGGGGCTCCTCTGGATTGGGCGGGACTCTCGTCCTTCCTCTTGAGTGGAGACGGGTATGTCGGGGAACTTCTTGAGTTGTAGCAAGGGTGTGAAGGCCCCTTTGGAAGTTCCAGAGGTTAGGTGTGATTAGCCTGGGGACGCCTCAGAGGAAATGGGCCTCATCTCCCTGGAGGGGAGAACCTCCTGCATTTTCTCGAGTTGGTGCAGGTGTTCTCTCATTACGACGGGGACCTCAGGGACCCGCTCTGGTGGCCTCAGGAAAGGCCAGTCCCCATGCGAGTTGCTCGGGGGCCTCTCGGGATTGCTCTCCTGTCGATGCCGGGCCTAAGACCTTGTGTGGAGTCGATGCCGGAATCTGAGGATTCCTCTCCAATGCTGACATGGATTTGGGGTACTTCTGGAGTCTCCCAGGGGAGTCAGTCCTCGTCTCGAGTGGAGCATGCACGTGCGCTTTCCTCCCAAGCTGTAGCAGCAGTGTCGTGCTTCCCTTCGCGTGGATCAAGGGATCAGGGGCTTTCCCTCGAGGCTTCCCACGAGGCTTTCCCACGAGGCTTTCCCACAAGGCTGTCCCACGTGCCACCGTGGTGTGAGTCGATCCTCGGCTTGAAAGTGGAGGCAGTGGTGGGAAGTCAGGTTTCCCAGGAATGGACTGAGACATCTGGGGGACTCTAGGAATGGTGGCACGACCCTGGAGTTCCTCTCGCCTTTCCTGTGGAGAGCGCCTCCTCTTGAGATGCGACGGAAATGCCGGGAATTCTTTCCCGACCATGCAGGGAAAGGATCCCTCCTCTCGAGCTAGGAGGCGGAAACGGGGCTCCTCTGGATGTGGGCGGGACTCTCGTGCTTCCTCTCGAGTGGAGACGAGTATGTCGGGGAACTTCTTGAGTTGCAGCAAGGGTGTGATGGACCCTTTGGAAGTTCCAGATGTTAGGTGTGCTTAGCCTCGAGACGCCTCAGCGGAAATGGGCCTCATCTCGCCTGGAGGGGAGAACCTCCTGGATTTTCTCGAGTTGTGGCAGGTGCTCTAGACTTACCACGGGGACATCAGGGACCTGTTCTGGTGGCCTCAGAAAAGGCCAGTACCATGCGAGTTGCTTGGGGGCCTCTCGGGATTCCTCTCCCGTCGATGCCGGGGCCTTAGACCTGGAGTGGAGTCGGTACCGGAACCTGAGAATTCCTCTCCAGTGCTGACATGGATCTTGGGGTACTTCTGGTGTCTCCCAGGGGAGTCAGTCCTCGTCTCGGGTGGGGGCATGCACTGGCGCTTTCCTCCCGAGATGTAGCAGCAGTGTCACGCTTCCCTTCGAGTGGAACAAGGGATCTGTGGCATTCCCTCGAGGCTTTCCCACGAGGCTTTCCCACGAGGCTTTACCACAGGGCTGTCCCACGTGCCACCGTGGTGTGAGTCGATCCTCGGCTCGAAAGTCAAAACAGTGCAGGGAAAACAGGTTTCCCTGGAATGGACTGAGACATCTGGCGGACTTTAGGAATGGTGGCATGACCCTGGAGTTCCTCTCGCCTTTCCTGTGGAGAGCGCCTCCTCTTGAGATGCGACAGGAACGCCGGGAATTCTTTCCCGAGCACGCAGGGAAAGGATCACTCCTCTTGAGCTAGGAGGTGGAAACGGGGCTCCTCTGGATGTGGTCGGGACTCTCATGCTTCCTCTCGAGTGGAGATGGGTATGTCAGGGAACTTCTTGAGTTGCAGTAAGGGTGTGAAGGACCCTTTGGAATTTCCAGATTTAGGTGTGATTAGCTTCGAGATGCCTCAGTGGAAATGGGCCTCATTTCGCCTGGAGGGTAGAACCTCCTGGATTTTCTCGAGTTGCGGCAGGTGCACTCGACTTACGACGGGGACCTCAGGGACACGCTTTGGTGGCCTCGGGAAAGGCCATTTCCTTGCGAGTTACTCTGGGGCCTCTCGGGATTCCTCTCCCGTGGATGCCAAGGCCAAAGACCTTGTGTGGAGTCGGTGCCAGAACCTGAGGATTCCTCTCCAGTGCTGACATGGATCTTGGGGTATTCTGGAGTCTCCCCAGGGGAGTCAGTCCTCGTAATGAGTGGGGCATGCAAGTGCACTTTCCTCCCGAGCTGTAGCAGCAGTCTAACGCTTCCCTTCGCGTGGAAAAAGGGATCTGTTGCATTCCCTCGAGGCTTTCCCACGAGGCTTTCCCACGAGGCTTTCCCACAGGGCTGTCCCACGTGCCACCGTGGTGTGAGTCGATCCTCAGCTTGAAAGTCGAGGCAGTGCATGGCAAACAGGTTTCCCTGGAATGCACTGAGACATCTGGGGGACTCTGGGAATGTGGCACGACCCTGGAGTTCCTCTCGCCTTTCCTGTGGAGAGCGCCTCCTCTTGAGATGCGACGGGAACGCCGGGAATTCTTTCCCGACCACGCAGGGAAAGGATCCCTCCTCTCGAGCTAGGAGGCGGAAACGGGGCTCCTCTGGATGTGGGCGGAACTCTAGTGCTTCCTCTCGAGTGGAGACGGGAATGTCGCGGCATTTCTTGAGTTGCACTAAGGGTGTGAAGGACCCTCTGGAAGTTCCAGAGTTTAGGTGTGAATAGCCTCGAGACGCCTCAGCGGAAATGGGCCTCATCTCGCCTGGAGGGGAGAACCTCCTGGATTTTCTCGAGTTGCGGCAGGTGCTCTCGACTTACGACGGGGACCTCAGGGACCCACTCTGGTGGCCTCAGGAAAGGCCAGTACCCTTGCGAGTTGCTCGGGAGCCTCTCGGGATTCCTCTCCGTCTATGCCGGGCCTAAGACCTTGTGTGGAGTTGGTGCCGGAACCTGAGGATTCCTCTCCAGTGCTTATATGGATCTTGGTGTACTTCTGGAGTCTCCCAGGGCAGTCAGTCCTCGTCTCGTGTGGGGGCATGCACGTGCGCTTTCCTCCCGAGCTGTAGCAGCAGTGTCACGCTTCCCTT
This sequence comes from Capra hircus, assembly GCF_001704415.2. NCBI lineage: Eukaryota > Metazoa > Chordata > Mammalia > Artiodactyla > Bovidae > Capra > Capra hircus. The sequence continues at coordinate 2,977 of NW_017199280.1, read as the reverse complement.
CGCGTGGATCAAGGGATCAGGGGCTTTCCCTCGAGGCTTTCCCACGAGGCTTTCCCACAGGGCTGTCCCACGTGCCACCGTGGTGTGAGTCGATCCTCGACTTGAAAGTCGAGGCAGTGCAGGGAAAACAGGTTTCCGTGGAATGGACGGATATATCTGGGGGACTCTGGGAATGGTGGCACGACCCTGGAGTTCCTCTCGCCTTTCCTGTCGAGAGCGCCTCCTCTTGAGATGCGGCGGAAACGCCGGGAATTCTTTCCCGACCACGCAGGGAAAGGATCCCTCCTCTTGAGCTAGGAGGCGGAAACGGGGCTCCTCTGGATGTGGGCAGAACTCTCGTGCTTCCTCTCGAGTCGAGACGGGTATGTCGGGCACTTCTTGAGCTGCAGCAAGGGTGTGAAGGACCCTGTGGAAGTTCCAGAGGTTAGGTGTGATAAGCCTCGAGACGCCTCAGCGGAAATGGGCCTCATCTCGCCTGGAGGGAGAACCTCCTGGATTTTCTCGAGTTGCGGCAGGTGCTCTCGACTTAAGACGGGGACCTCAGGGACCCGCTCTGTTGGCCTCAGGAAAGGCCAGTCCCCATGCGAGTTGCTCGGGGACCTCTCGGCATTCCTCTCCATCGATGCCGGAGCCTAAGACCTTGTGTGGAGTCGGTGCCGGAACCTGAGGATTCCTATCCATTGCTGACATGGATCTTGGGGTACTTCTGGAGTCTCCCCAGGGGAGTCAGTCCTCGTCTCGAGTGGGCGCATGCACATGCGCTTACCTCCGAGCTGTAGCTGAAGTATCTCGCTTCCCTTCTTGTGGAGTAAGGGATCTGTGGCTTTCCCTCGAGTCTTTCCCACGAGGCTTTCCCACGAGGCTTTCCCAAACGGCTGTCCCAGGTGCCACCGTGGTGTGAATCGATCCTCGGCTTGAAAGCCAAGGCAATGCAGGGAAAACAGGTTTCCGTGGAATGGACTGAGACATGTGGGGGACTCTGGGATTGGTGGCACCACCCTGGAGTTCCTCTCGCCTTCCCTGTGGAGAGCGACTCCTCTTGAGACGCTATGGGAACGCCGGGAATTCTTTCCCGACAACGCAGGGAAAGGATCCGTCCTCTCGGCTAGGAGACGGAAACGGGGCTCCTCTGGATGTGGGCGGGATTCTCGTGCTTCCTCTCGAGTGGAGACAGGTATGTCGGGGAACTTCTTGAGTTGCAGCAAGGACGTGAAGGACCCTTTGGAAGTTTCAGAGGTTAGGTGTGATTAGCCTCGAGACGCCTCAGCGGAAATGGGCCTCATCTCGCATGGAGGGGAGAACCTCCTGGATTTTTCTCGAGTTGTGGCAGGTGCTCTCGACTTATGACGGGGAACTCAGGGACCCGCTCTGGTGGCCTATCGAAAAGCCGGTCCCCTTGCGAGTTGCTCGGGGGCCTCTAGGGATTACTTTCCCGTCGATGTCGGAGCATAAGACCTTGTGTGGAGTCAGTGCCGGAACCTGAGGATTCCTCTCCAGTGCTGACATGGATCTTGGGGTACTTCTGGAGTCTCCCCGGGGAGTCAGTCTGCGTCTCGAGTGGGGGCATGCACGTGCGCTTTCCTCCGAGCTGCAGCAGCAGTGTTGAGCTTCCCTTTGCGAGGATCAAGGGATCTGTGGCTTTCCCTCGAGGCTTTCCCAGGAGGCTTTCCCACAGGGCTCTCCCACGTGTCACGGTGGTGTGAGTCGAAGCTCGGCTTGAAAGTCGAGGCAGTGAAGGGAAAACAGGTTTCCCTGCAATGGACGGAGACATCTGGGGGACTCTGGGAATGGTGGCACGACCCTGGAGTTCCTCTCGCCTTTCCTGTGGAGCGCCTCCTCTTGAGATGCAACGGTAACACAGGGAATTCTTTCCTGACCACGCATTGAAGGGATCCCTGCTCTCAAGCTATGAGGCGGAAACGGGGCTCCTCTGGATGTGGGCGGGACTCTCGTTCTTCCTCTTGAGGGGAGACGGTTATGTCGGGGAACTTCTTGAGTTGCAGCAAGTGTGTGAAGGACCCGTAGGAATTTCCAGAGGCCAGGTGTATTAGCCTCCAGACGCCTCAGCGGAAACGGCCTCATCTGGCCTGGAGGGTAGAACCTCCAGGATTTTCTCAAGTTGTGACAGGTGCTCTCGATTGACGACGGGGAACTCAGGGACCCGCTCTGGTGGCATCAGGAAAGGCCAGTCCCCTTGCGAGTTGCTCGGGGTTCTCTCGGGATTCCTCTCCCTTCGATGCCGGGGCCTAAGACCTTGTGTGGAGTCGGTGCTGGAACCTGAGGTTTCCTCTCCAGTGCAGACATGGATTTTAGTGAAATTCTGGAGTCTCCCCAGGGGAGTCAGTCCCCGTCTCGAGTGGGGCATGCACGTGCGCTTTCCTCCCCAGCTGTAGCAGCAGTGTCACGCTTCCCTTCGCGTGGATCAAGGGATCTATGGCTTTCCCTGGAGGCTTTCACACGAGCTTTCCCACGAGGCTTTCCCACATGGTTGTCCCACGTGCCACCGTGATGTGAGTCGATCCACGGCTTGAATGTCGAGGCAGTGCAGGGAAAACAGGTTTCCCTGGAAAGCACTGAGACATCTTGGGGACTCTGGGAATGGTGGCACGACCCTGGAGTTCCTCTCGCCTTTCCTGTGGAGAGCGCCTCCTCGTGAGATGCGACGGGAACGCCGGGAATTCTTTGCCGACCACGAAAGGAAAGGATCCTCCTCTCGAGCTAGGAGGCAGAAACGGGGCCCTCTGGATGTGGGCGGGACTCTCGTGCTTCCTCTTGTGTGGAGACGGGTATGTCGGGGAACTTCTTGAGTTGCAGCAAGGCTGTGAAGGACCCTTTGGAATTTCCAGAGATTAGGTGTGATTAGCTTCCATTCTCCTCAGCGGAAATGGGCCTCATCTCGCCTGGAGGGACAACCTCCTGGATTTTCTCGAGTTGCGGCAGGTGCTCTCGACTTACGACGGGGACAGGGACACCCTCT
>NW_017199279.1:0-7392 GCF_001704415.2 Capra hircus | reverse complement strand
ACGAACCTGGAGTTCCTCTCGCCTTTCCTGTGGAGAGTGCCTCCACTTCAGATGTGACGGGAACGCCGGGAATTCTTTCCCGCACACGCAGGGAAAGGATTCCTCCTCTCGAGCTTTGAGGCGGAATCGGGGCTCCTCTGGATGAGGGCAGGACTCTCCTGCTTCCTCTCGAGCGGACACGGGTATGTCGGGGATCTTCTTGAGCTGCAGCAAGGGTGTGAAGGACCCTTTGGAATTTACCGAGGCTGGTGTGATTAGCCTCGAGACGCCTGTGCGGAAATGGGCCTCATCTCGCCTGGAGGGGAGAACCTCCTGGAGTTTCTCGAGTTGCGGCAGGTGCTCTCGACTTACGACGGGGACTTCAGGGACCCGCTCTGGTGGCCTCAGGAAAGGCCAGTCCACTTGGGAGTTGCTCGGCGGCCTCTCAGGATTCCTCTCCCGTCGATGCCGGGTCCTAAAACCTTGTGTGGAGTCGGTGCCGAAACCTGAGTATCCCTCTCCAGTGCTGACATGGATCTTGGGTACTTCTGGAGTCTCCCCAGGGGAGTCAGTCCTCGTCTCGAGTCGGGGCATGCACGTGTGCTTTCCTTCCGAGCCGTAGCAGCAGTGTCACGCTTCCCTTGGCATGGATCAAGGGATCTGTGGCTTTCCCTCGATGCTTTCCCACAAGGCTTTCCCACAGGGCTGTCCCACGTGCCACAGTGGTGTGAGTCGATCCTCGGCTTGAAACTCGAGGCAGTGCAGGGAAAACAGGATTCCCTGGAATGGACTGAGATATCTGGGTGACTCTGGGAATGGTGGCACGACCCTGGAGTTCCTCGCGCCTTTCCTGTGGAGAGCGCTTCCTCTTGAGATGCGATGGGTACGCCGGAAATTCTTTCCCGACCACGCAGGGAAAGGATCCCTCCTCTCGAGCTAGGAGGCGGAAACGGGGCTCCTCTGAATGTGGGCGGGACTCTCGTGCTTCCTCTCGAGTGGAGACGGGTATGTCGGGGAATTTCTTGAGTTGCAGCAAGGGTGTGAAGGACCCTTTGGAAGTTCCAGAGGTTAGGTGTGATTAGCCTCGAGACGCCTCAGCGGAAATGGGCCTCATCTCGCCTGGAGGGAGAACCTCCTGGATTTTCTAGAGTTGCTGCAGGTGCTCTCGACTTACGACGGGACCTCAGGGACCCGCTCTGCTCGCCTCAGGAAAGGCCTGTCCCCATGCGAGTTGCTCGGGGGCCTCTATTGATTCCTCTCCCGTCTATGCCGGGGCCTGAGACCTTGTGTGGAGTCGGTGCCGGAACCTGAGGATTCCTCTCCAGTTCTGACATGGTTCTTGGGGTACTTCTGGAGTCTCCCAGGGGAGTCAGTCCTCGTCGCGAGTGTGGCGTGCACGTGCGCTTTCCTCCCGAGCTGTAGGAGCAGTGTCACGCTTCCCTTTGTGTGGATCCGGGGATCTGTGGCTTTCTCTGTAGGCTTTCCCACGAGGCTTTCCCACTAGGCTTTTCACAGGGCTGTCCCACGTGCCACCGAGGACTGAGTCGATCCTCGGCTTGAAAGTCGAGGCATTGGGGGGAAAACAGGTTTCTCTGGAATCGACTGACACATCTGGGGGCTCTGGGAATGGTGGCACGACCCTGAGTTCCTCTCGCCTTTCCTGTGGAGAGCGCCTCTTCTTGAGATGCGACGGGATCGCCGGAAATTCTTTCCCGACCACGCAGGGAAAGGATCCCTCCTCTCGAGCTATGAGACTGAAACGGGGCTCTTCTGGTTGTGGGCGGGACTCTTGTGCTTCCATTCGAGTGGAAACGGGTATGTCGGGGAACTTATTGAGTTGCAGCAAGGGTGTGAAGGGCCCTTTGGAAGTTCCAGAGGTTAGGTGTGATTAGCCTCGAGATGCCTCAGCGCAAATGGGTCTCATCTCGCCTGGAGGGGAGAACCTCCTGGATTTTCTCGAGTTGCGGCAGGTGCTCTCGACTTACTACGGGGACCTCAGGGACCCGCTTTGGTGGCCTCAGGAAAGGCCAGTCCCCATGCGAGTTGCTCGGGAGCCTCTCGTGATGTCTCTCCCTCTCCAGTGTGTCTTGAATCATGACTGGCCTTTCCTGAGGCCACCAGAGCGGGTCCCTGCGGTCCCCGTCGTAAGTCGAGAGCACCTGCCGCAACTGGAGAAAATCAAGGATGTTCTCCCCTCCAGGCAAAATGAAGCCTATTTCCGCTGACACATCTCAAGGCTAAGCACACTTAAACTCTGGAACTTCCAAAGGGTCCTTCACACCCTTGCAGCAAATCAAGAAGTTCCCCGACATACCCGTCTCCACTCAAGAGGAAGCACGATAGTTCCGCCCGCATCCAGAGGAGCCCCGTTTCCCCCTCATAGCTCGAGAGGAGGGATCCTTTCCCTGTGCGGTCGGGAAAGAATTCCCGGCGTTCCCGTCGCATCTCAAGAGGAGGCGTTCTCCACAGGAAAGGTGAGAGGAACTCCAGGGACATGCCACCATTCTCCGAGTCCCCCAGATGTTTCAGTCTATTCCAGGGAAACCTGTTTCCCCGCACTGACTCGACTTTCAAGCCAAGGATCGACTCACACCACTGTGGCACGTGGGACAGCCCTGTGGCAAAGCCTCGTGGGAAAGCCTCGTGGGAAAGCCTTGAGGGAAAGCCACAGATCCCTTGATCCACGCGAAGGTAAGAGCGACACTGCTGCTACAGCACGGGAGGAAAGCACACGTGCATGCCCCCACTCGAGACGAGGACTGACTCCCCTGGGGAGACTCCAGAAGTACACCAAGATCCATGTCAGCACTGGAGAGGAATCCTCAGGTTACTGCACCGACTCTATGTAAGGTCTGAGGCCCCGGCATCGACGGGAGAGGAATCCGGAGAGGGCCCCGAGCAACTCGCATGGGGACTGGAATTTCCTGAGGCCACCAGAGCGGATCCCTGAGGTCCCCGTCGTAAGTCGAGAGCACCTGCCGCAACACGGTAAAATCCAGGTGGTTCTCCCCTCCAGGCAAGATGAGGCCCGTTTCCCCTGAGGTGTCTCGAGGCTAATCACACGTGACCTCTGGAACTTCCAAAGAGTCTTTCACAGTCATGCTGCAACTCAAGAAGTTCCCCGACATACCCGTCTCCACTCAAGAGGAAGCACGAGTGTCCCGGCCACATCCAGAGGAGCTCCGTTTCCGGCCTGTAGCTCGAGATGTGCGATCCTTTCCATGATTGGTTGGGAAAGAATGCCCGGCATTCCCATCGCATCTCAAGAGGAGGCGCTCTCCAAAGGAAAGGGGAGAGGAACTACAGGGTCGTGCCACCATTCCGAGACTCACCCAGATGTCTCAGTCCATTCCACAGGAACCTGTTTTCCCTGCACTGCCTTGGCCTTCATGCCGAGGATCGACTCACACCACCGTCACACGTGGGACAGCCCTGTGGGAAAGCCTAGAGGGAAAGACTCGAGGGAAAGCCACAGATCCCTTGGTCCAGGGATGGGGAAGCGTGACACTGCTGCTACAGCATGGGAGGAAATGTCACGCTCATGCCCCCACTCGAGACGAGGCCTGACTCCCTTGTGGAGACTCGAGAAGTACCACAAAATCCATGTCAGCACTGGAGAGGAATCCTCAGGTTCCGGCCCCGACTCCACACAAGGTCTTAGGCCCCGGCCTCGAGGCTAATCACACCTAACCTATGGAACTTCCAAAGGGTCCTTCACACCCTTGCTGCAACTCAAGAATTTCCCTGACATACCCGTCTCCACTCGAGAGGAAGCACGAGATTCCCGCCCACATCTAGAGGAGCCCCGTTTCCGCCTCCTAGCTCGAGAGGAGGGATCCTTTCCCTGTGTTCTCGGGAAAGAATTCCCGGCGTTCCCGTCGCATCTCAAGAGGAGGCCCTCTCCACAGGAAAGGCGAGCGGAACTCCAGGGTGTGCCACCAATCTGATAGTCCCCCAGAGGTCTCAGTCCATTCCAGGGAAACCTGTATTCCCTGCACTGCCTCGAATTTCAAGCCGAGGATCGACTCACACCACGTTGGCACGTGGACAGCCCTGTGGAAAAGCCTCGTGGGAAAGCCTTGTGGAAAAGACTCGAGGAAAAGCCACTGATTCCTTGATCCACTCGACGGGAAACATGACACTGCTGCCCCATCTCGGCAGGAAAGCGCACTTGCATGCCCCCAAACGAGACGAGGACTGACTCCCCAAGGGAGACTCCAAAAGTACCCCAAAATCCATGTCAGCACTGGAGAGGAATGCTCAGGTTCCGGCACCGACTCTACACAAGGTCTTAGGCCCGGCACCGACGGGAGAGGAGGCCCTAGAGGCCCCCGAATTACTCGCATGGGGACTGGCCTTTCCTGAGGCCACCAGAGCGGGTCCCTGAGGTCCCCATTGTAAGTCGAGAGCACCTGCCGCACCTCGAGAAAATCCAGGAGGTTCTCCCTTCCAGGCGAGATTAGGCCCATTTCCGCTGAGGCATCTCGAGGCTAATCACACCTAACCTTTTGACTTTCCAAAGTGTCCTTCACACCCTTCCTGCAACTCAAGAAGTTCCCCAACATACCCGTCTCCACTGGAGAGGAAGCACGAGAGTCCCGCCCTCATCCAGAGGAGCCCCGTTTCCGCCTCATAGCTCGAGAGCAGGGATATTTCCCGGCGTGGTCGGGAAAGAATTCCCGGCGTACCCGTCGCATCTCAAGAGGAGGCGCTCTCCACAGGAAAGGCGAGAGGAACTCCAGGGTCGTGCCACCATTCCCAGAGTCCCCCAGATGTCTCAGTCCATTCCAGGGAAACCTGTTTTCCCTGCACTGCCTCGACTTTCAAGCCGAGGATCGACTCACACCACGGTGGCACGTGGGACAGCCCTGTGGGAATGCCTCGAGGGAAAGCCTCGTGGGAAAGCCTCGAGGGAAAGTTGCAGATCCCTTGATCCACGCGAAGGGAAGCATGACACTGGTGCTACATCTCGGGAGGAAAGCGCACGTGCATGCCCCCACTCGAGACGAGGACTGACTCCCCAGGGGAGACTCAGGACGTACCCCAAGATCCATGTCAGGACTGGAGAGGAATCCTCAGGTTCCGGCACCGACTCCACACAAGGTCTTAGGACCCGGCATCGACAGGAGAGGAATCCCGAGAGGCCCCGAGCAACTCGCATGGGGAATGGCCTTTCCTGAGGCCACCAGAGCATGTCCCTGAGGTCCCCGTCGTAAGTGGAGAGAAACTGCTGCAACTCGAGAAAATCCAGAAGGTTCTCCCCTCCAGGAGAGATGAGGCCCATTTCCAATGAGGCCTCTCGAGGCTAATCACACCTAACCTCTGGAACTTCCAAAGGGTACATCACCCACTTGTTGCAACTCAAGAAGTTCCCCGACATAACCGTCTCCACTTGAGAGAAAGCTCGAGCCTCCCGCCGACCTCCAGAGGAGCCCCGTTTCCGCCTCCTAGCTCGAGAGGAGGGATCCTTTCCCTGCGTGTTCGGGAAAGAATTCCCGGCGTTTCCATCGCATCTCAAGGGAGCGCTCTCCACAGGAAAGGCGAGAGGAACTCCAGGGTCGAGCCACCATACACAGAGTCCCCCAGATGTCTCAGTCCATTCCAGGGAAACCAGTTTTCCCTGCACTGCCTCGACTTTCAAGCCGAGGATCGACTCACACCACGGTGGCACGTGGGACAGCCCTGTGGGAAAGCCTCGTGGGAAAGCCTCCTGCAAAAACCTCGATGAAAGCCACAGATTTCTTCATGCACGCGAAGGGAAGCATGACACTGCTGCTACAGCTCGGGAGGAAAGTGCACGTGCATGCCCCCACTCGAGACGAGGACTGAGAGACTACTAAGATTGATCCATGTCAGCACTGGAGAGGAATCCTCAGGTTCCGGCACCGTCTCCACACAACGTCTTAGGCCCCGGCATCGACGGGAGAGGAATCCCGAAGGGCCCCTAGCAACTCGCATGGGGACTGGCCTTTCCTGAGGCCACCAGACCAGGTCCCTGAGGTCCTCGTCTTAAGTCGAGAGCACCTGTGGCAACTCTAGAAAATCCCGGAGGTTGTCCCCTCCAGGCGAGATGAAGCCCATTTCCGCGGAGGCGTCTCGAGGCTAATCAACCTGGCCTCTGGAACTTCCAAAGGGTCCTTCACACCCTTGCTGCAACTCAAGAAGTTCCCCGACGTACCCCTCTCCACTCGAGAGGAAGCACGAGAGTCCTGCCCACATCCAGAGAAGCCCCGTTTCCGCCTCATAGATCGAGAGGTGGAATCCTTTCCCTGCGTTGTCGGGAAAGAATTCCCGGCGTTCCGGTCGCATCTCAAGAGGAGGCGGTCTCCACAGGAAACACGAGGGGATCTCCAGGGTCGTGACACCATTCCCTGAGTGCCAGAGATTTCTCAGTCCATTCCAGGGAAACCTGTTTTCCCTGCACTGCCTCGACTTTCAAGCCGAGGATCCACTCACACCACGGTGGCACGTGGGAAAGCCCTGTGTGAAAGCCTCGTGGGAAAGCCTCGTGGGAAAGCCTCGAGGAAAAGCCACAGATCCCTTGATCCACACAAAGGGAAGTGTGACACTGCTGCTACAGCTCGGGAGGAAAGCGCACGTGCATGCCCCACTCGAGACGAGGACTGACTCCCCTGGGAGACTCCAGAAGTACCCAAGATCCATGTCAGCACTGGAGAGGAATCCTCAGGTTCCCGCACCGATTCCACACAAGGTCTTAGGCCCCGGCTTCGACGGGAGAGGAATCCCGAGAGGCCCCGAGCATCTCGCATGGGACTGGCCTTTCCTGAGGCCACCAGAGCGGGTCCTGAGGTCCCAGTCGTAAGTCGAGAGCACCTGCCGCAACTCGAGAAAATCCAGGAGGTTCTCCCCTCCAGGCGAGATGAGGCCCATTTCCGCCGCTGACCGTCTGGAGGCTAATCATATCTAACCTCTGGAACTTCCAAAGGGTCCTTCACACCTTTACTGCAACTCAATAAGTTCCTCGACAAACCGGTCTCCACTCGAGGAGTAAGCACGAGATTCCCGCCCACATCCAGCAGAGACCCGTTTCCGCCTCCTAGCTCGAGAGGAGGGATCCTTTCCCTGCGTGTCGGGAAAGAATTCCCGCGTTCCGGTCGCATCTCAAGAGGAGGCGCTCTCCACAGGAAAGGCGAGAGGAACTCCAGGGTCGTGCCACCATTCCCAGAGTCCCCCAGATGTCTCAGTCCATTCCAGGGAAACCTGTTTTCCCTGCACTGCCTCGACTTTCCCTGCCAAGGATAGACTCACACCACGGTGGCACGTGGGACAGCCCTGTGGGAAACCCTCGAGGAAAGCCACAGATCCCTTGATCCTCCCGAAAGGAAGCGTGACACTGCTGCTACAGCTCGGAGGAAATCGCATGTGCATGCCCCACTCGAGATGCAGAATGAC
>NW_017199278.1:0-7392 GCF_001704415.2 Capra hircus | reverse complement strand
TCTGGTACACTCAGGAAATGCCAGTCGACTTGCGAGTTGCTAAGGGGCCTCCGGGTTCCTCTCGCCGATGACGGGGCTAAGACCTTGTTTTGGAGTCGGTGCCCGAACCTGAGGTTTCCTCTCCAGTGCTAACATGGATCTTGGGGTACTACTGGAGTCTCCACAGGGGAGTCATCTTCGTCTCCAATGGGGGCATGCACGTGCGCTTTTCTCCCCGAGCATTAGGAGCAGAGTCAATTTTCCCGTTGGTTGATCAAGGGGTTTCTTGTTTTCCCTCGAGGCTTTCCCACGAGGCTTTCCACGAGGCACAGGGCTGTCCCACGTGCCACCATCGTGTGAGTCGGTCCTCCGCGTGAACGTCGAGGCAGTGCAGGGTAAACAAGTTCCTCTGGAAAGGACTGAGACATCTGGGGGACTCTTGGAATGGTGGAACGACCCTGGAGTTCCTCTCACCTTTCTTGTGGAGCGTGCCTCCTCTTGAGATGCGACAGGTACGACAGGAATTCTTTCCCGCCAATCAGGGAAAGGATCCCTCACATTGAGCTAGGAGGGGGAATTGGGGCTCCTCTGGATGTGGGTGGTACCCTGGTGATTCCTATGTAGTGGCGACGGGTCTCTCGTGGAACTTCTTGAGTTGCAGCTATGGTGTGAAGGACCCTTTGGAAGTTCCAGAGGTTAGGTGTGATTAGCCTCGAGACGTCTCAGTGGAAATGGGCCTCATCTCGCCTGAAGGCGAGAATCTCCTTCATTTTCTCGAGTTGTGGCAGGTGCTCTCGACTTACGACGGGGACCTCAGGGACCCGTTCTGTTGGCCTTAGGAAAGACCAGTCCCCATGCGAGTTGCTAGAGGGCCTCTCGGGATTCCTCACCGGTACATGCCGGGGCCCAAGACCTTGTGTGGAGTGGGGGCCAGAACCTGAGTATTCCTCTCCAGTGCTGACATGTTTTTGGGATTCTTCTGAAGTCTCCAAGGGGAATCAGTCCTCGTCTCGAGTGGGAAGCTGTAGCAGCAGTGTCATGCTTCCCGTCGCGTGGATCAATTGATCTGTGGCTTTTCCTCTAGGCTTTTCCTAGAGGCTTTCCCACGAGGCTTTCCCACAGGGCTGTCCCCCGTGCCACCGTGGTGTGAGGTGATCCTCGGCATGAAAGTTTAGGCACTCTGTAAAAACAAGATCCTCTGGAATGGACTGAGACATCTGGGGACGCTTGAAATGGTGGCACGACCATGGAGTTCCTCTCTCCCTTCCTGTGGAGAGCGCCTCCACCTGAGATGCGACGGGAATGCCGGAAGTTCTTTCCCGACCAAGCAGGGAAAGGATCCCTCATCTCTAGCTAGGAGGATGAAACGGGGCTACTCTGGATGTGGGCAGGACCCTCGTGTTTCCTCTCGAGTGGAGATGGGAATGTCGGGGAACTTCTTGAGTTGCAGCAAGGGTGTGAAGGACCCTTTGGAAGTTCCAGAGATTAGATGTAATTAGCCTCGAGACACCTCATTGGAAATGGGCCTCATCTCGCCTGGAGGGGAGAACCTCCTGGATTTTCTCGAGTTGCGGCAGGTGCTCCCGACTTACGACGGGGACCTCAGGGACCCGCTCTGGTGGCTTCATCAAAGGCCAGTCCCCATGCCAGATGCTGGGGGGCTTCTCTTGATAACTCTCCTGTTGATGCCCGGGCCGAACAACTTGTGTGGATTCGGGGCCGGAACCTGACGTTTCCTCTGCAGTGCTGACATGGATATTGGGGTTCTTCTGGAGTCTCCCCTGGAGAGTCAATCCTCCTCTCAAGTGAGGGCACGCACGTGTCCTTTCCTCCCGAGCTGTAGCAGCAGGGTCACGCTTCCCGTCGTGTGGATCAAGGGATCTGTGGCTTTCCCTGGAGGCTTTCCCACGAGGCTTTCTCACAGGGCTTTCCCTCGTGCCACCGTGGTGTGAGTTGATCCTCAGCGTGAAAGTCGAGGCAGTGCAGGGAAAACAGGTTCCTCTGGATTGGACTGATGCTGGGAGCCAGTATGAGGACTCCCGCCCGTGATAACGTCATGAGGAAGAAAGCTGACATAGGCATGGTGTGTTCAGACTTCAGGGACCCCTCTGGAAGTTCCTACGCACATACCCCAACAAAAATCTGCTGGCTTTTTTGCTCTGCTTTTCCACTCTTCTGACATTTTCTGGAAAAAGTCAATTCAGGGCTTTAGTCTTCAGCATTTGAAAGAGTGTTTCAATCCAAAAACCCCTCTGAATGCTTTCTAGCCTGCCTGCAGGACTCGTACAGCTGGGCATGTGATTGTTTGAGGCCTCCTTTCCCCAGGAGGCACAGGAAGCTTAAAGCATCCTAGGAATGTAGGGGCATCTGAGGAGTCAAAATCTTTATAATAGGACTGATTAAAAGTTTCATTTTTTGGGTCAATGCTTGCTGCTAAATTTTCATATCCTTTATTTTTAGATAGAGTTGGTATATTAAAAAAACAAGTAGTAGACCTGGTATTAGGAACATTAGATCTTTGAGTTAAGTACCTTCTTTGTTATAACCCACTGCACTTTGTTTTATAGAGATGTAACTTTAATGCTTTAAGGAAATGCAGATTAAAGAAAAACACTTCAGAGGAAACAAAATTAACATTCATTAAGGAAGAGAGCCAAAAAGTGTTTAACAAGCCTCTTGGCCAGAAGATAATGTAAATCACCAGAGACCTTTTGTATACAAAATGATGTACAGAAAGAGTCTGGGGTGCGAACGCTACATAATTTTGTGTTACCCATTGAACTCCATCTTTTATCAAAAGTATAAAAGGCTTTATGAACAATAAAGGATGGGGCCAGTTTCTCGGGCCAGTTTCTCGAACTAGTCTCTCGCCTGGTTTCTTGAGACTCAGGCTCCCCCCGTGTCTTTTTCTCTCTTTCTTCTTCTCTCCCTTTCCTTCTCTCTGCTTTTTACTTTAACTTCAGGCTGAATCTCCACCAGGGGCGCGGAGGCTCGGCAGGTCTACTTACTTGCCTGGCTGTTAAGACCTGCACGAAAGGGAGCTTAAGGTGTGGCATCCTTAGATATTCAAGCAGGGGCTGGTGGCCCAACGTAGATGGTGAAAATTCCTTGTCTGGAATTTTATTGGCCTTCCACGTAAACCAAGCTATTCAGCCCTTTTCCTCCAGTTAATCTTCTTACTACACTATAATTTCTTAATCTAATCTTACATTAATAAATAAAAAAGACTTTCCACGACAACGCCGTCCATCCGTCGAATTCCCTGGATCCAGCGGGGCTGGACCCCGGCAGACTGAGATATCTGGGGGACTCTTGGAATGGTGGCACGACCCTGGAGTTCCTCCGCCTTTCCTGTGGAGAGCGCCTCCTCATGAGATGCGACGGGAACACCGGGAATTCTTTCCCGAACATGCAGGGAAAGGATACCTGACCTCGAGGTATGAGGCGGAAACGGGGCTCCTCTGGATGTGGGCGGGATTCTCGTGCTTCCTCTCGAGTGGAGTCAGGTATGTCGGGGAACTTCTTCAGTTGCAGTAAGGGTGTGAAGGACCCTTTGGAAGTTCCAGATGTTAGGTGTGATTAGCCTCGAGACGCCTCAGCAGAAATGGGCCTCATCTCGCCTGGAGGGGACAACCTCCTGGATTGTTTCTAGTTGCGGAAGGTCCTCTCGTCTTACGACGGGGACCTCAGGGACCCGCTCTGGTGGCCTCAAGAAAGGCCAGTCCCCATGCGAGTTGCTCGGGGGCCTCTCGGGATTTCTCTGCCGTCCATGCCGGGGCTTAAGACCTTGTGTGGAGTCGGAGCCGGAACGTGAGGATTCCTCTCCAGTGCTGACATGGATCTTGGGGTACCTCCGGAGTCTCCCCAGGGGAGTCAGTCCTCGTCTCAAGTAGGGGCATGCACGTGTGCTTTCCTCCCAAATTGCAGCAGCAGTGTCACGCTTCCCTTCCCGTGGATCAAGGAATCAGTGGCTTTCCCTCGGGGCTTTTACACGAGGCTTTCCCACGAGGCTTTCCCACAGGGCTGTCCCACGTGCCACCGTGGTGTGAGTCGATCCTCGGCTTGAAAATCGAGGCAGTGCAGGGAAAACAGGTTTCCCTGGAATGGTCTGAGACAACTGGGTGACTCTGGGAATGGTGGCACGACCCTGGAGTTCCTCTCGCCTTTCCTGAGGAGAGTGCCTCCTCTTGAGATGAGACGAGAACGCCGGGAATTCTTTCCCGAACACGCAGGGAAAGGTTCCCTCCTCTCGAGCTAGGAGGCGGAAACAGGGCTCCTCTGGATGTGGGCAGGACTCTCGTGCTTCCACTCGAGTGGGGACGGGTATGTTGGGGAACTTCTTGAGTTGCAGCAAGGGTGTGAAGGACCCTTTGGAAGTCCAGAGGTTAGGTGTGATTAGCCTCGAGACGCCTCAGCGGAAATGGGCCTCAACTCGCCTGGAGGGGAGAACCTCCTGGATTTTCTCGAGTTGCGGCAGGTGCTCTCGACTTACGATGGGGACCGCAGGGACCCGCTCTTGTGGCCTCAGGAAAGGCCAGTCCCCATGCCAGTTGCTCGGGGCCTCTTGGGATTCCTCTCCCGTCGATGCCGGGGCCTAAGATCTAGTGTGGAGTGGTTGCCGGAACTTGAGGATTCTGCTCCAGTTCTGACATGGATCTTGGGGTACTTCTGGAGTCTCCCCAGTGGACTCAGTCCTCGTCTCGAGTGGGGCATGCACGTGCGCTTTCCTCCCGAGCTTTAGCAGTAGTGTCACGCTTCCCTTCGCGTGGATCAAGGGATCTGTGGCTTTCCCTCGAGGCTTTTACACGAGGCTTTCCCACAGGCTTTCCCACAGGGCTTTCCCACGTGCCACCGTGGTGTGAGTCGATCCTCGGCTTGAAAGTCGAGGCAGTGCAGGGAAACAGGTTTCCCTGGAATTGACTGAGACATCTGGGGGACTCTGGGAATGGTGGCACGACCCTGGAGTTCCTCTCGCCTTTCCTGTGGAGATCGCCTCCTCTTGACATACGACGGGAACGCCGGGAATTCTTTCCTGACCACGCAGGGAAAGGATCCCTCCTCTCGAGCTAGGAGGCGGAAACGGGGCTCCTCTGGATGTGGGCGGGACTCTCGTTCTTCCTCTCGAGTGGAGACGGGTATGTCGGGGAACTTCTTGAGTTGCAGCAAGGGTGTGAAGGACCCTTTGGAAGTTCCAGAGGTTAGGTGTGATTAGCCTCGAGACGCCTAAGTGGAAATGGGCCTCATCTCGCCTGGAGGGGAGAACCTCCTGGATTTTCTCGAGTTGCAGCAGGTGCTCTCGACTTACGACGGCGACCTCAGGGACCCGCTCTGGTGACCTCAGGAAAGGCCAGTCCCCATGCGAGTTGCTCGGGGCCTCTCGGGATTCCGCTCCCTTCGATGCTGGGGCCTAAGACCTTGTGTGGAGTCGGTGCCGGAACCTGAGGATTCCTCTCCAGTGCTGACATGTCCCGGAAGCCAGTGTGAGGAATCCGCCCGTGACAAGGTCATGAGGAAGGAAGCTGACATACGCAAGGCGTGCTCAGACTTCAGGGACCCCTCTGGAAATTCCTAAGCATGTACCCCAACAAAAATCTCCGGCTTTTGTGCTCTGCTTTTCCAGTCTTCTGACATTTTCTGGAAAAAGTCAATTCAGGGCTTTATTTTTCTGCATTTGAAAGAGTGTTTCAATCCAAAAACCCCTTCGATGGCTTTCTAGCCTGCCTGCAGGGCTCTGCGAGTGTATTTGTTTGAGGCCTCCTGACCGCAGGAGGCACAGGAAGCTTAAAACATCCTAGGAATGTAGGGGCTTCCGAAGAGTCAAAATCTTTAGAATAGGACTGATTAAAATTTCATTTGTTGAGTCAATGCTTGCTGCCAAATTTTCATATCCTTTATTTTTAGATATAGTTGGCATATAGAAAAACAAGTAGTAGACCTGGTATTAGCAACATTAGATCTTCGAGTTAAGTACCTTCTTTGTTATATCCCACTGCACCTTTGTTCTATAGAGATGTAACTTTAATGCTTTAAGGAAATGCAGATTAAAGAAAAACACTTCAGGGGAAACAAAATTAACATTCATTAAGGAAGAGAGCTAAAAAGTGTTTACAAGCCTCTTGGCCAGAAGATAATGTAAATCACCTGAGACCTTTTGTATACACAAAATGATGTATAGAAAGAGTCTGGGCTGTGAACGCTACATAATTCTGTGTTACCCATTGATCTCCATGTTTTATCAAAAGTATAAAAGGCCTTCTGAACAATAAAGGATCGGACCGGTTTCTCGAACTAGTCTCTCGGCCTGGTTTCTTGGGACTCTGGCTTCCCCCATGTCTCTCTCTCTCTCTTCTTCTCTCCCCTTCCCTCTCTCTGCTCTTTACTTTAACTTCAGGCTGAATCTCCATCTGGGGCGCGGAGGCTCGCTAGGTCTACTTACTTGTCCCGGCTGTTAAGACCCGCACGAAAGGGAGCTTAAGGCGAGGCACACTTAGATATTCAAGCGGGCGCCGGTGGCCCAAGGTAGATGGTGCAAATTCCTTGTCTGGAATTTTATTGGCCTTCCGCGTAAACCAAGCTATTCAGCCCTCTTCCTCCACTTAATCTTCTTATTACACTATAGTTTCTTAATCTAATCTTACATTAATAAACAAACAAGTCTTTCCACGCCAACGCCGTCCACCCTTCGAATTCCCTGGATCCACAGGGGCTGACCCCAGCACGTGGTGCCCGGAACAGGCTATTCGAAGGTACGTTCCTCGGAGCAAAAGCTCCCCCCGGAGCACTCTCTGCTGCTCCCCCGAGCACTCTCCGTTGCTCCCCCCAGAGCACTCTCTGTTGCTCCCCCGGAGTGACTTAATCACTTCCCCCGGAGTACTTTCGGGTACTCCCCCAGTGTTGAGTGTTCGGGACGGCTAGGACCCCACTCAGGGTGCCGCGGACCCCCCTGTAGGATAGACAGGGTGAGGAAATGTGGGAAGTGTTCAAGGGTTTAAGAGAAACCTGGTGCTCTAGAGGTTGAAAAGAAACCTACTATCCTAGGGTTAAAAACAAAACCCCCCTTGCCAAAGGTAAAACCTTTTGTTGAGGTAGACTTTTCTATAAGACTTAATTTTCTGACATGGGTAACAGTGAATCAAAAGAAAGACAGCTTTTTATAGGAGTAATCTTGCAGTTACTAACTAAACGAGGAATTAAAGTTAAAAAATCCAATATTCATTCATTTTTTTCCTTTGTACAAGAACAGTGTCCCTGGTTTCCAGAAGAAGGCACTGTTAACTTAGACACCTGGGAGAGAGTAGGAAAACAACTAAAAACTTACCATGCTGAACATGGCTCAGAAAAGGTGCCTACTGACGCCTTTTCCTTATGGAATATAATTAGGGACGCTCTAGACCCTGCCCTGAATCTGAAAAG
>NW_017199277.1:0-19606 GCF_001704415.2 Capra hircus | reverse complement strand
AAAAAAAAGAGATTGGCCAAGCTGTGCCGAGCCTCCTGGGGAACCTGTGCGCCCCTCCCACCACCCACCTCAGATCTCTGCCCTTTGTGATTCCCCTGTCCAGGGAAAGCCTGGGGACCCAAGGGGAGCTTCCTCTAACCACTGCAGGGCCCGAGGGACCGGCTGTGGCTTAAACCTGTCCCCCCTCAAGCTCAGAGCCCTGTCCCACCCTTTGGGACCAGCCTTCTGCTCCAGAGAGTCCCGTCTCTCTGGAGCGAGTGCATGGGGGAGAGAGCATAGGGACGATTGGTGCCCTTGAAGGGGTCTTCCTGGAGGAGGGCATCCCTAGTGCGCGGGATTGGGGGGAGATTAGAAAAACCTGGGAATATGCGTTGGAGATCCCAGGACCTGAAGGCCTGGAAGGGTGATGGATGCTCTTACTTGGGAGGTGGGTGGTGGGGGAGCCTGGACTCTGCCCTTGGGGGTGTGAAGGAAGGGCTGTGAGGGCCCAAGGGGGCGAGCCGGCATTTACAGGCAAGGACTGCCTGGGCTGAGAGGTCGGGTTGGGGCATCTACCGTGGAGGGGACCCCAGGCAGTTGTTACAAAAGTCTCTGGGGGAGGGGTTGGGGATGAGCAGGGGGCGGGGGCCAGAGTAGGGGCGGGCTGGAAGGAGGACCCTTTGCTGGCTTTGCTGCGCTCCCTGAGAAGGGGGAAAGGGCTGCCGGGTGTGTGCAGCCCGAGCTGGAGTAGGTACAGAGGGCCCGGCACCCCTCTCGGTCGAGAGCCTGGAGGAGGGCGGAAATGGGGGGAAAAGGTGACGACGCAGACAGCAGAATCACTAACGAGACTCCGGAGCGCGCTGGAGCGCAGAGAAGTTTAGATCGCGCGGGCGGCGCAGCCTGCCGGCGCGGGGATGGGGCCGGGTGAGGCGCTCACCCGCGCGGCGCAGCGCAGGGCGAGGGGCGGGGGGCCGGCGCGGGGAGACGCCGCGCTCGAGAACCTTCCAGCGTCCGACGGCTTCGGGCCGCCTCCTCCACGACGCCTACCTGGACTCGCATACCCGGCACAGCGCTTGTCCCTCCCGGCGGGCACGCTCCACGCCTCCGGCGGGAAGCTCGCTGCGGGACCCACCCCCACCCCGCCGCCTCTTCTCAGCCGCCCGTCCCCGGGCTGGTTCTGAGCTCTTCCCAGGTGTGTGACGGAAACGGACAGAGCGGCCCAGCGCAGTGATGCTGGTCAGGACGGGCGGGGTAGCCGAGCGCCTCTGGGACAGAGGGGAACCTTGCAGGGCCCCAAAGAGGACCCGAAGCGAGCAGGGGGCCGGAGCTCACGGGTGCGGGGCGAGTGCGGGGCGTCCTTCGGGGGACGAGGGGAGTGAGCTGACTGAAGGGAGGCTGGGGAGGCGGTGGCTGGGGCCCGGGTGGCCTGGACCCGGAGGAGGCCCCCGGGGGCAGGGAGGGCGGGCCACGTCTGTGAAGCCCGGCGCTTCTTCTGGGTCCCACGGAGACGCCGGGCGCCGCCCGCGGGTGCCGGTTTCCCGAGAGCGGAGGCGCTTTGCGCACAGCCTGCCTCTCTGTCCTCTCAGCATCCCCCGCAGGCCGGGCTGTGACCACTCCATTTTCCAGCCCGGGAAACAGGCTCCGCAGGCTGAATAGGTTCCCAGGAGGTCGCCCTGAGCAACAGCAGGCTGGGCTGGGCTTGGGCGCCGGCGGGTGGGGTCTCAGTAGAACCCCCACAGTCCCCTAGCTAGGGCTGGGCCGCCTTCACGGGGGCTGAGCCAGGGTTGGTTTGCCTTCTCTTGGTGCTCAGCCTCAGCCTTGTCCTGAAAGGGGTTCCTGCCCCGCTGGGCCACCCTGGCAGCTCTTCGCTCTCACCATCTGGATCCGGGGCCAGGGCCCCGAGGCCCGCTGTCGCCTTTCTGCTTGAGCAACAGCAGGGCTGGGCTGCGCGCCAGCCTCCAGCTCCCTTTCCTGCAGGGCCTGCGCCCTGGGGCTCAGTCAGAGCTGGTCCGGCCCAGGGGAGGAGGCGGTGCGCCTGCCTGCTGCCGGCAGCGGCCTGCGCCTCCGCAGCCTGTGACTTCCTGCGCACACGTATGGCCAAGTTTTTGTTCTAAACTCTCGACAGCGGCCTGTGTCTCCTCCAGGAGCGTCTTCTCCCGCTGGGCCGCTGAGGTGCCCTTTCTCCTTCGTTTCCTCTCTGTCCCGCCTGTGCCCCAGGACCCCTGGCCTCCTCGCGGTCTCGTCAGCTGTCCTTCCCCAGCCCCTTCTGGGTGCATATCTCAAGCCTGTGCTCCGTGTTCCTGACTGGGCTTTAACGTTAGCTGTGCCTGTTCTTGGAAACCCCTCAAGTGGCTTTAATCACTGTAGCGATTTTATTTTTCTCACCTATTGTTTTCCCCATGTATCGTCAGATAGTTTTAATTTTCTTTGTTTCTGTCGCTGATTTTTTAAAAGAGACTTTCTTTCTTAGAGCAAGTTTTACGTTCACAGCAAAACTGAGAGGAAGGTAGAGAGGATTCCCATATACCCCTGCCCCCAGCAGGCATAGCTGCCCCCAGTTATTGCATCAGCTGGCACATTTGTTGCAATTGATGAACCTGCCCTGAGAAGTCATCATCGGTTCCTAGCTTACATCAGGGCTCACCTTGGTGCTTTACACGCTAGGGTTTGGACAAGTTCATAGTGACGTGCGCCCGCCATTACAGTCCCATGCAGAGTATCGCCAGGGCCCTGGGCATCCTCTGTGCTCCGCCTGCTCATCGCTCCCTGCCCCTCCCCAGCCTCTGGCAACCACTGATCTCTGTATTTTCTCTCTAGATTTACCTCTTCCAGAATGTCGCAGGTGGGAATGTCACAGTACGTGGCCTTTTCTCGTTGCTTCTTTCACTTAGTTATACGCGTTGAAGTTTCCTTCGTGTCTCACTGTGGCCTGACGGCTCGTGTCTTTCCTCATGACTAACATTCCGTTGCCCAGCGTACCCCTTTTCTTCGTCCATTCACCTATTGAAGGACATCTTGGTTGTTTCCAGGTTTGGGCAGTTATGAATAAAGCCGCTGTAAACATCCTTTGCAGGCTTTTGTGTGGACATGTTTTTAGCTCCTTTGGGTAAATACCAGGGGGCTGACTGCTGATCGCATGGTGAGAGTGCGGCTTTGTAAGAAGCCGCCCAATGTCTCCGCTGATCGCACCCCACCCGTGCTGGGCGTGAGCTCCCGCTGCACGTGGTTCTGGATTTTGGCCATCCCAGTAGGTGCACGGGGGGGGGGGGGGTCTCACTGCTTATGACGTGCGCTTCGCTGATGTGCTCAGACGCCATTTGCGCGTCTTCTCTGCTGAGGGGTCTATTAAGACTGTCTGCTCATGTTTCACTTGGGTCACTCGTTTTCTTGTTGGGTTTTAGGAGTTCTTGCTAGATTTTTGAATAACAGTCCTTTGTCAGATATGGCCTTTGCAAATATCTTTTTCCTAGTCTGTGATTTATCTTCTCATTCTTTTGGCATTGTCTTTTGCAGAACGGAAGTTTTTCATTCTAATGAAGTTCTGTGTGTCAGTTGAAAGTGAAAAGTGAAAGTCACTCAGTCGTGTCTGACTCTTTGCCAGCCCACGGACTGTAGCCTGCCAGGCTCCTCCGTCCATGGAATTCTCCAGGCCAGAATACTGGAGCAGGTAGCCATTCCCTTCTCCAGGGGACTCTTCTCAATCCAGGGATCAAACCCAGGTCTTCTGCATCGCAGGCAGACTCTTTACCATCTGAGCCATCGGGAAGCCCCTCTTTACTTCCAGCTGGGCTGGGGCTTCGCTGCACAGGGCTCTTCCCTAGTTCAGGGTGCAGGCGTCTCACTGCGGTGCCTTCTCCTGTTGCGGAGCACGGGCTCTAGGGTGTGCCACTCCAGCAGTTGTAGCGCCCAGGCTCCAGAGCTCAGGCTGAATGACTGTGGCACTCGGGCTCAGTTGCTGTGTGGCACGTGGGATCTTCCCAGATCAGGGATCAAACTCCAGGCGGACTCTCTGCCACTGAGCCACCAGGGACGCCCTCAATCATTTCCTTTATGGGTCAGCCTTTCGTGCAGTGTCTACATCACCACACCCAGGGTCACTAGGCTGCTCCCGCAGTGTCCTCTGGAAATTTCGTATGTGTGTTTTGCATTTAGGGCTGTGAGTCACCGGTGTTAATTCTTGTTGTCCAGTTGTCCCTGCACCATTTGTTGGCAAGACCACCTTTGCTCCATTGTACCGTCTTTGCTTCTTTGCCGAAGATCAGTTGGCTGCATTTACGTGCCTGTTAAGTTGCTTCAGTCTTGTCCAGTTCTTTATGACAAGAATACTGGAGTGGGCGCGCATGCCCTCCTCTGGGGGAATCTCCCTACCCAGGGATCAGACCCGCGTCTCTGTCCCCTGCACTGGCACGCAGGTTCTTTACCAACTAGTGCCACCTGGGAAGCGCTGCCCGCTCTCATGTGGGCCTGCTTCCGAGTTCTCTCTTCTGTCCCACTGACCTGTCTGGCCTTCTGCCAGCGCGACAGCCTCAGCTGCTGCAGCTGTACGGGAGGGCGTGGAGCTGGCTGCTGTTCCAGTTTACTCTTCTCCTTGAAGACCAGGTTGGTTATTCTGTGTCTTTTGCCTCTCCAGGAAAGAAGCAGTCAGTTGATCGGTGGGGTATCTTTAAGTGATAGTTGGAGGGGAGGCTGTGCTTCTCTGGCTCTGGTAGCAGAGCCGTCTCACTCGCTCGTTTGCTGTGTGGTCTCCGTTGCGTCGCGCTGGGTCTTTCGTTGCCGCGCACGGACGCGCTACGGGGCGTGGGCTCAGGAGCTGTGGTGCTTGGGCTGGCTTAGTGTCCCCACCACACGTGAGAGCTTAGTTCCCTGACCGGGGATTGAACCCATATCCCCTGCATTAAGAGGTGGGCTTGTAACCACTGGACCAGCAGGGAAGTCCGGTTGGTGGGGCTTTGATTGGAATTGTATCGAATCTGCAGAGATCACGTTGGGAAGAGCACACTGTGGCCATGCTGAGTCTTCTGGTCCTGAACGTGGACTGTCTCTCCGTTGGTTCAGGGCTTTCGATTCCTTTCATCACAGCTTTGCACTTTCTTCCTATTTAGATCTTATTCATGTTTTGTTAGATTTTTACCTGGGTATTTACTTATTTTGGGGGTGCTAATGTAAATGCTATTTATTGTGTTTCAAATTTCAAATTTCAAGTAGTCCATTGCTAGCATATAGGAAGGCGACTGACTTCTGTATGCTAACCTCGTGTCCTGCAACCTCGCTGTGATTGGTCATTAGCTCCAGGCGTGTCTTTTCTCTTTCTTCTAGGCTGATTCTTCTGGATCGTCTGCAAACTGAAACAGTTGTGCTCCTTCTTCCTCAGTCTGTAACCCTTTCATTCCCTTTACTCGCCTTACTGCGTCAACTAGCGCTTCCAGTATAATATTGAAGAGAAGTGATGAGAAGGATTGGACACTGACTTCTAAAACTTGCTCACACGCCAGCACTGACAGACGTCCTCCCCTCCCCATCTGTGTCCTTGGCAGACTCACCACCACCTCAGGGCTTTGCTGGGCTGTCTCCGTCTCAGACTTTTCGTGACCACTATTTACAATGGCAGCCTCACTCAGACTCACTATCCTTTTTGCTGGCTTTCTTTTCCTCTACAGCAGCTGCCCCCAGCTACTATACTAGACTCTCTTGGTTGTGTCCATCGTCTGCTCCCCCTCCCCCTGCCCTGGAATGTACAGTCAGCACAGCGGGGGCTCGTGTCTGTCCACTCACCAGTGTCAGCACCTGGCACAGCGGGCACTCAGGACCTGGCACAGCGGGCACTCAGGACCTGGCACAGGGCGGGCACTCAGGACCTGGCACAGCGGGCACTCAGGACCTGGCACAGGGCGGGCACTCAGGACCTGGCACAGGGCGGGCACTCAGGACCTGGCACAGGGCGGGCACTCAGGACCTGGCACAGAGTGGGCACTCGACCTGGCACAGCGGGCACTCAGGACCTGGCACAGAGCGGGCACTCAGCACCTGGCACAGGGTGGGCACTCAGCACCTGGCACAGGGCGGGCACTCAGGACCTGGCACAGGGCGGGCACTCAGTAGCTGTTGGAATGGCCTAGTAGATCATGGTATGTATGTGTTCTAGATCAGATGAGGTGTCTGACTTTTTTTTCTGCTTCCAGAGGTAATTATTTTTCTGATGTACATGCTTCCCCTGGCTGTTACATCCCCTCTCCCCCTTTTGGCAAAGTGATTGAGGAGGCCTTACACATAGCTGAGAAAAGAAGAGAAGTGAAAGGCAAAGGAGAAAAGGAAAGATGTACCCATCTGAATGCAGAGTTCCAAAGAATAGCAAGAAGAGATAAGAAAGCCTGCCTAAGTGAACAATGGAAAGAAATAAAGGAAAACAATAGAATGGGAAAGACTAGAGATCTACTCAAGAAAATTAGAGATACAAAGAGAACATCTCATATAAAGATGGGCTCGATAAAGGGCAGAAACACTCTAACAGAAGCAGAAGATATTAAGAAGAGGTGGCAAGAATCCACAGAAGAACTACACAAAAAAGATCTTCACTACCAAAATAATCATGATGGTGTGATCACTCACCTATAGCCAGACATCTTAGAGTGTGAAGTCAAGTGGGCCTTAGGAAGCATCACTATGAACAAAGCTAGTGGAGGTGATGGAATTCCAGCAGCGCTGTTTCAAACCCTGAAAGATGATGCTGTTGCACTCAACAGGCCAGCAGGTTTGGAAAACTCAGCAGTGGCCACAGGACTGGAAAAGGTCAGTTTTCATTCCAAAGCCCAAAAAGGGCAAAGAATGCCAAAGAATGTTCCAACTACTGCACAACTGCACTCACTTCACATGCTAGCAAAGTAGTGCTCAAAATCCTTCAAGCTAGGCTTCAGCAGTGTATGAACTGAGAACTTCCAGATGTACAAGCTGGATTTAGAAAAAGCAGAGGAACCAGAGATCAAATTGCTAACATCCGCTGCATAATAGAAAAAGCAAGAGTTGCAGAAAAAACATTTACTTCTGCTTCATTGACTATGCTAAAGCCTTTGTGTGGATCACAACAAACTGGAAAATTCTGAAAGGGCTAACCCTAACCACCTTAGCTGCCTCCTGCAAAACCTGTATGCAGGTCAGGAAGCAGCAGACAGGGACATGCAACAACAGACTGGTTCATAATTGGGAAAGGAGGACGTCAAGGCTGTACACTGTGCCCTGCTTATTTAACTTATATGCAGAGGACGTCATGCAAAATGCCGGGCTGGATGAAGCACAAGCTGGAATCAAGTTTCCCAGGAGAAAGACCAATAACCTCAGATATGCAGGTGACACCATGTTTATGACAGAAAGTGAAGAGGAACTTTTAATCAAGGTGAAAGAGGAGAGTGAAGAAGTTGGCTTAAAACTCAACATTCAGAAAACTAAGATCATGGCATTCGGTCCCATCACTTCATGGGAAACAGACGGGGAAACAGTGAGAACAGTGACAGATTTTATTTTTGGGGGTCTCCAAAATCACTGCAGATGGTGACTGCAGCCATGAAATTAAAAGATGCTTGCCCACTGGAAGAAAAGCTATGACCAACCTTGACAGCATATTAAAAAGCGGAGACATTACTTTGCTGACAAATGTCTGTCTAGTCAAAGCTATAGTTTTTCCAGTAGTCGTATGGATGTGAGAGTTGGACTATAAAGAAAGCTGAGTGCCGAAGAACTGATGCTTTTGATCTGTGGTGTTGGAGAAGACTCTTGAGAGTCCCTTGGATTGCAAGGAGATCCAACCAGTCAATCCTAAAGGAAATCAGTCCTGAATATTCATTGGAAGGACTGATGCTGAAGCTGAAGCTCCAATACTTTGGCCACCTGATGTGAAGAGCCGACTCATTGGAGAAGACCCTGATGCTGGGAAAGACTGAGGGCAAGAGGAGAAGGGGGTGACAGAGGATGAGATGGTTGGATGGCATGAGTCTGAGCAAACTCTGGGAGACCATGAAGGTCAGGGAAGGGTGGCGTGCTGCAGCCCATGGGATCACGGTCAGACATGACTCAGTGGCTGAGTAACAGTTCTTAATTTCTCTGCTAGTTTTTTCTTGTTACAAGTATCTGTGACTGGGGACCATGCCTTCTGAACTAGACAATTAGGGAGGAGTGGACAGTATGAGCGGGGGCATCTGGGAGGAGACAGGTCTGCTGTGTCCTCCACCTCGCGGCCACTTGCCCTCTATGAACCAGGAGGACCTGCGGTGAAGCCCAAGTCACAAGCGACTTAATGTTCACAGACACCCACTGGCTGCCCTGGTCAGCAGCCACAGAGCTGAGTGCCATGGGCATCCCTGGGGCCTTCCCAGGGCCTGATCCCTCTTTCACTGAAATCCTCAAGGTGAGGTAAATCTTGAGAGAATTGTTTGGAATTCCGGGCGGACATACTGCCTTCCCACGGAATAAGGACATACACAGTGACAGCCCCGAAGATGTCCACGCCCTAACCCCCCGAGCCTCTGGCTGGCACCTCCACGGCAGGAGAGGCTGCGCGGTGGGCTCTTAGCCCCTGGACCGCCAGGGAAGCCCCGGTGGGTGGGCCTTCGATTCGGATCGCATCGGATCACGTTGGGGAAAGCTGACAGTGTGGCAGTATCGAGTGTGTCCATCCGTGAAGGACGTTCTTTGAGATGGAGCAGTTGTCCTGGGTCACCTGCGTGGGCCCATTGTCACTGTAAGGGTCCTCACAAGCAGGAGGGTCAGAGGAGGAGGAATGATGATGGTAGCAGAGGGGAGAGTGATAAGATGCTAAGCTGACGGCTCTGTGGACGGAGGGAGAGCCCACGCACCAAGGAATCCTGGTGCCCTCTAGGAACCAGGAGAGGAGGGGAGCAGATTCATCCCTAAAGCCTCCAGAGAGAAGGCTGGAAACCTCGATTTTAGGACTTCCGATGTCCAGAGCTGTAAGACAGGAAATTCCATTTTGTTCCTGGCAATTTGTTATAGCAGCCACAAGGGACTCATATGGGCAGGTGCACCCAGTGCCCGGCAGCCCGGGGAGAGCGGGCTGTTGACACGATCGTCCAGTGTGTGTCTGACTCTCCAGGGGCTCCTGACCCTGAACGAGGGTTACGTGAAAACAGTCAAACAAGCAACCCTCTCATTATGCTTAAAGCAGTTTGCACTCGGGTCTCCATTCCTGGCGACTGAGCCCTAACTATATCCCCAGCCCGGTCATAGGACACCCCCTGCCCAGCCCCAGGTGCTGAGTGCTCCCACATCTTTGAGGAGGGTGGGGCGGGACTCACATCCAACGCTGCTTTCACTACGAATGAGACTGAGGACACGGTTGGATATCATTTGTTCGCTGGTGGAAAGGCCCTGTGCCTGGCACATGACGGTGGCTCCACGCACAGGGTGGCGGGAGGAGGCCCAAAGCCCCTTCTCCTCAGGGCCAGAAGCTCAAAAGGAAGGTGTGGGAGAGGCAGGAAGCCGTGAGGGTGGAGGAAGGTGGGATCAGCGTGGTGTCCAAAGCTCAGGTCAGGAAGGGGTGTCAGGAGCAGGCACAGTGCCCAGGCCCCTCTGCCCCCCAAGACAACCAGGCACAGAGAGCGAGTCAGAACTAAAAAAAATATTTCATTTCATTCTGAATAAAAAATGGGACAGACAGAACTCTTGGAAATCCTGAAAACAATGTCATCGCTACGGCAAAATTTCACAGAAATCATCGCACGGGGCGTGGGGGCCGAGCCTGGGCCCCGCCCGCTACAGAGGCCGCCTCTCTGGGAGGGGCCGGGGGCGCAGTGGCCTGGGGGCCCGAGCGGGCAGGCACGATGGTGGCTGTGCCCCGGGATGAGCCCGCTGGGCCCCCAGGGTCCAGGCTCTGAGCCCGGCCTCCAGCTGCCAGCACAGGCCGGCGGGTGGGGCTGGAAGGGGTCGCTGGTCCTCAAGGGGCCTCCTTTCGGGCGGCCTTGCGGCTGCGCGCACCCCACATCCCCCGCCTGGAGTGGAAGTGGTGGTAGAAGTTCCGCACTCGGAGTCGTTCCACCTCTAGCCCTGCCTGCAGGACCCTGCGGGTGGCGAGGGGTGGTCAGGGCTGCCCCGCAGCCTGGAGGTCAACACGGGAACGGGGGCGAATGGGGCTACCCTTATTCTGGACCCTGGTGGGGGAGGGCATGTGTGTCAGGGCGGCCCTTGAGCCTACAGAACAGTGGGGTGGGATGGAATGGAACCAGGTCCAAGGGCTGGATGTGGGGGCTTCCACTACTGCAGGACCCCGCTGGGCCCAGGGGTACCCCAGGGCCACCACCAGGTCCTATAGGATCTGGGCGCTTCCCTGAGTGCAGGACCCTGGACTGGGAAGGGGTTTGGGGGAGTTGGGGGCATCTAGGATCTCTCTAGGCCTATGGATCCTGGGGGTAGGAGGAGGGAGACAGCAGAGTCTTGTCAGCAGTGAGGACCCCAGGCCCTCCCTACCCAGAGGGCAGGACGTGGACCTGTCTGTCTGTGTGTTGGGTGGGGCGTCACCTGTCCAGGAGCTCCCAGTCCTCGCCTCCCCACTGGTCCCGGAATTCCTCAGTGTTCATGCCTCCAATACGGTCAAAGTCAGACTTGTAGATCCCGAAGAGGCCAAAGCCATTCACCTCCCAGTAACCTGGTGGGGAAGGGTGCCCTTCAGACGCCAGGTCCTGAAAGGCTGGTGGGTCTTGGGGTCACGCCAGCATGTTGATCATACCTCAGACCCTGGGCATGATTTGGGTGCTGGAGGAGGTTCCTAGAGGCCAAGCATGACCCTAGGGTTACTTGGGGGTGAGGAACTTGGGGTCCTGGGCACGGGTGGGGTTCCTAGATGCCACAAGGAGTCCTGGGCATTACAGGGAACCCTGATGGGGCCCCAGGCCTACCTTGCAGGTTGGGAGGCCCCTGGGGAGCCTAGATTTCACCCTGGCATTGGTGGGACCCCGGGGCCCTCCTGGGGGGCATCCAGGGCATTACCGTGCGGGTCCCCTGGTGAGCTCCCACAGCTTAGCCGCATGACCACAGGCGCGAAGGCCAGCTTGCCCTCCACGCAGTGCTTGCGGATGCCGTCCAGGATACTGGGGGGGAAGTGGATGTGCAGGTCGCAGAGGAAAACGATGCTGCTGGCATCCTGGGGACAGCGGGGAGGTCTGAGTCTCGCCCTCCGCTCCGGGAGGGCGCGCTCGCCCCAGCTCAGCGGGCTTTTCCGGCCAGCCCCACCCTGACCACGCACCTCCACCGCGTCCACTCCAGCTTGCAGCCCCGCAGAGCGCTCAAAGTTCCCGGCTCGCCTCAGGTATTGGTATCTGGGAGAGGGGGCAAGCGAGTGGGATCGCATACCGCGGCCTCTGGGGCGGGGTGGAGGCAGGGAAACCCACCTCTACTCGGGAGGAGGAAAGATTCGGCCCACCCTGCCCGAGAGGAGCGGGGGCGCCGCTACCTGGGCAGCCGCGCGGCGCGGAGGGCCTGCTCCACGTCCATGTCCTCGCTCTCAAAGTCCACCAGGACGACGCTGAAGCGCGAGTCACCCGTGCGCGCGTGCAGTGCGGCCATGTCCGCCAGGAACTGCACCACCCAGCGCGCCTGGTTTTTCACTGGAGGAGGACGGGGACACTGAGCACAGCGGCACCCCGCCCGGCGGTGCCCCCCACGCCCCGCAGCCCTGGGCGGCGCCGCGCACCCGGCACTACGAAGTGCACCGTCACGTCCTGGGCGCCAGGCCAGGCGCAGAGGCCGGCACAGCTCCGGGCGGCCGTCGGGGCGCGCGGAGGAGGCTGCGGCGGGCTCGGGGCTCTCGCCGTCCTCCTCAGTGTCGCCGGCACGGGCCCCGGGCAGGCGCAGGAAGACGTACTCAGACAGGCGCAGGCGGCGCCCGCCGCGCTCCTGCAGCTCCAGTTCCAGGAGGAAGCGGCTTCCTCGCGCCGAGTCCCGGCGCTTCTCCACGTTCACGATGCGCAGCAGAGCGTACCGCCTGCGGGCGGAGCTGGGTCAGCAGCAGAGTGGAGGCCCCCGACTCCCATCGCCGCGGCAGGAAGGCGGCCACTCGAGTGACTGGGGGCGCTGCCGCGCACCTGTGGCCCGCAGCGGCCCCAGTCCCCACCCATCCCACCCCCCCCCCCCCCCCCCCAAGGCCAAGGCCGGAGGGGCATGCCGTCTCAGAAGGCGGACGCACATTTCAGGCCGCCTCCTCCCCCGACGCCCCGCGAAGGAGGCGTCCCCACGCCCAGGCCGGCCCTCTCTCCTCCCCGCCGCCACTGCTGCCTACAGCCACACGCTCAGAAACCTTCAGGGGGACCCGCTGCCCCCAGGACGGGACTCAGATGCCTTAACGTCTGACTCGTCTCAGTATCTTGTCCCGCAGACACTCGAGCTTCCGCTTGGGGGAGAGCTCTATCCCGGGTGCCCCCACCTGGATGCTGGGGCCTATCCTCCCCACACGCCCTCTCCAGGGTCTTAGATACCTCCTGTGAGAAACCTCCTTCTTGCCTCCCTGGCACAAGCTCAGGGCTACCCTGCTCTCCTGGGAAGAAGCCTCTGGCCCTTCCCCTTCACCCCGGCCCTGAGCACCTCACCTCCACTCCGCCCACACACAGTGGTTTCTCCTCCTCCTGGAAGACAGGGCCCTGGGCTCCACTAGGTTGCTGTTCTTCCTGCCACATGATCCCCCTGTACAGCCGGTATCACTCACCTGGGAGCCCACCAGTGTGGCCTCCAGGGGTCTGGGACTCCTCCCCTCGCCCCATGCCCATCCCCACCACGGTCTCCCCAGGTGTCAGGGCGTTTCTGCCCCAAAGGCTCTGCGTCTGTGCTCTTGCTCCTGGGGCCATTCACGCCCTTGTCCTGTTCGGAGGATGGGGCTGCAGCCATGACCTTTCTGTTGGACAGAGGCCCTCATACCCTGGGATCATGAGCTGCTCTCAGGAGGCTCGGAGCCAAGGGCACGCTGGCTTTCTCACCTAGAGTCAATCTGCCCCTGCCTCTGCCAAGGGTCCAGGCTGTGCCAGCGCTGCCCTGAACCAAGCCTGTAGGTCACAGGCTCCGCCTTCCACCCCCTCCTCTCCAAGGCTGCCACACCTCCGACTAGGATCCAGATGGGCCAAACACGAGTCCTGATCTAAATTCTGTATCAGAGGCAAGAACGAGCCCTGAACCCGGCCTTCAATGCCCACGAGGCCTGCCCTCTGCCCACCAGCCTCCTGGCCAGCCTTTGCCTGTCCCTTCTGTCTGCAGGTCCTGCCCCTCCTCAAGGGCTGAGCATAGTTCTGAACTCCTCAGGGCAAACTGGGGCTCCCATTCTCCCAGCCCCATACCTGCTTGAGGTGGAGACAGCATTCAATTGCTGTGGCCTGGGGGACCCGATCAGAGGGGTCAATGGGGCAGGAACCCTGAGCTCACCTCTGAGGACTAAGACCCCAGTCACCATGGTGCTGGCGGGGGGAGGGACCCTGGGGTTCTTAGCTTGATCGTGTGTGTCTGTGTGTGTCCGTGTGTGTGCTGGCGGGGTGAGGGACCCTGGGGTTCTTAGCTTGATCGTGTGTGTGTGATCATGGTGCTGGCGGGGGGAGAGACCCTGGGGTTCTTAGCTTGATCGTGTGTGTGTGATCATGGTGCTGGCGGGGGGAGGGATCCTGGGGTTCTTAGCTTGATCGTGTGTGCCTGTGTGTGTGTGTGTCTGTGTGTGTGCCGGCAGGGGGAGGGACCCTGGGGTTCTTAGCTTGATCGTGTGTGTGTGTGTGTGTGCTGGCAGGGGGAGGGACCCTGGGGTTCTTAGCTTGATCGTGTGTGTGTGTCTGTGTGTGTGTGATCATGGTGCTGGCGGGGGGAGGGACCCTGGGGTTCTTAGCTTGATTGTGTGTGTGTGTGTGTGTGTGTGTGCTGGCAGTGGGAGGGACCCTGGGGTCCTTAGCTTGATCGTGTCTGTGTGTGTGTGTGTGTGTGTGTGTGTGTGTGTGCTGGCAGGGGGAGGGACCCTGGGGTTCTTAGCTTGATCGTGTGTGTGTGATCATGGTGCTGGCGGGGGGAGGGACCCTGGGGTTCTTAGCTTGATCGTGTGTGTGTGTGTGTGTGTGTGTGTGTGTGCCAGCAGGGGGAGGGACCCTGGGGTTCTTAGCTTGATCGTGTGTGTGTGTGTGTGTGCTGGCAGGGGGAGGGACCCTGGGGTTCTTAGCTTGATCGTGTCTGTGTGTGTGTGTGTGTGTGTGTGTGTGTGTGTGCTGGCAGTGGGAGGGACCCCTGGGGTCCTTAGCTTGATCGTGTCTGTGTGTGTGTGTGTGTGTGTGTGTGTGTGTGTGCTGGCAGGGGGAGGGACCCTGGGGTTCTTAGCTTGATCGTGTGTGTGTGATCATGGTGCTGGCGGGGGGAGGGACCCTGGGGTTCTTAGCTTGATCGTGTGTGTGTGTGTGTGTGTGTGTGTGTGTGCCAGCAGGGGGAGGGACCCTGGGGTTCTTAGCTTGATCGTGTGTGTGTGTGTGTGTGCTGGCAGGGGGAGGGACCCCTGGGGTTCTTAGCTTGATCGTGTGTGTGATCATGGTGCTGGCGGGGGGAGGGACCCTGGGGTTCTTAGCTTGATCGTGTGTGTGTGTGTGTGTGTGTGTGATCATGGTGCTGGTGGGGGGAGGGACCCTGGGGTTCTTAGCTTGATCGTGTGTGTGTGTGTGTGTGTGTGTGTCTGTGTGTGTGCCAGCAGGGGGAGGGACCCTGGGGTTCTTAGCTTGATCGTGTGTGTGTGTGTGTGCTGGCAGGGGGAGGGACCCTGGGGTTCTTAGCTTGATCGTGTGTGTGTGTGTGTGTGTGTGTGTGTGTGATCATGGTGCTGGCAGGGGGAGGGACCCTGGGGTTCTTAGCTTGATCGTGTGTGTGTGTGTGATCATGGTGCTGGTGGGGGGAGGGACCCCTGGGGTTCTTAGCTTGATCATGTCTGTGTGTGTGTGTGTGTGTGATCATGGTGCTGGTGGGCGGAGGGACCCTGGGGTTCTTAGCTTGATCGTGTGTGTGTGTGTGTGTGTGTGTGTGTGTGTGTGTGTCTATTTCGAGGAGAGACCTGGGTGGCTCAGATCCAAGGTGGCAGGCAGGGGGTTTGGAGGTGCAGGACAGAGGAACCAGCCCTGGGTGGTAGGCGGAAGGCTCCTACAGGACAGGGGCCCCAGAAGGGAGAGAAGACACTTTCTGACGGTTGTGCGTGGGTGCGTGCGTGTGCGTACCACTCCCAGAGCAGTGCCTTGATAGACCCCGGGGAAGAGCTGAGGGTCCCGTCGAGGCCCAGCTCCGCCCCTCCCACGGCACCCCCGCCGCGTACCCGCTGTGGCGCATGTTCAGCCTCTCCATGTACTGAGCCACCACGTCCACGGCCTCGGCCTCGGGCAGCTGCAGGTTCCCGGACACGTTGCAGCGCAGATCGTTCCAGTCCGAGCGCAGCAGCTCGAAGTCCACGTGGCCGACGCTGAACGTGCGCTGCCAGTCGATGGCGTCCTCCGCGCCAGCGGCCGCGCCCCAGGCCTGCCGCCTCCTCGCTGTCCTCCGACGCGTTCTCGTCGCCGGGGCGCGCCTTCCTCGCCATCGTCCCCTTCCTCCTCCTCGTCCTCCTCGCCCTCCCCAGGCAGCTGTGGCCTGGACACCTGGGACAAGCTCAGGAAGGAGGTCACGGGCTGCGCTTCAGAGGAAGAGTTGGAGTCCGCCGTGGGGGCCGCGAGTGCCGGCGCGCGCGCCCGGCCCTCCGCGGTGGCCGGCGCCGGGGCCGGGGCTCTCAGCTCTGCGGCCGGGGGGCTGCTCGTCCTGTGGCCTCGAGCCCGGGGCGGGCGCGGGGGCGCCCGCAGTGGCACCCTGGGCAGGGGTCGGGGGCGCAGGAAGACGCCAGGCAAGGGCGGCCGGGGCGGGCCGCGGGCGCCGAGCGGCGGGGCCCGGGGGGGCGCCCGCGGGCCGGGCCGCACGCGCGTCACGTACACCCGGGACAGCCCGGAGGAGGGCCGGGCGGCGGGCCGCGGGGGCGGGGCGCGGCCCAGGAAGAGCGGGAGCTGGCGGGCCGCCCAGCTCAGCGCGCGGGAGCGGCGGCGCGGCGGCGCGGCGGCGGCGGCCGCGGCCTCGGCGGGGGCTGCGGGGGCCGGGAGCTGGCGGCCGCCCTGCCTTCGGGGGCCTCGGTGGGCCCCAGGCCGGCGTCGAGCAGCTCTCCGTCGTCCTCGTCGTCCAGGAAGTCTGTGGGAAGCGCGCGTGAGCCGCTGCCGGGCCCCCCAGCTGGGGGTGGGGTGGCTGTGGGCACTCACCGTCGGGGTTGAGGAAGAGGAAGGCTCGGCGCTGCGCCTCCTGCCGGTCCTCCCCGCCCTCCTCCGGTCCATCTTCATGTATTTGTAGAAGCCAAACCTGGGGCGGCGGGCGGGGCGTCAGCGACCGGCTCGGCCCAGGCCCGCCCAGTCTTCTCGGGCACCGCCCGCCTGCCGCCCACCTTTCCAGATACAGCGGTGACTCCCGGTAGAAGCACTTGTTGTCCGTCTCCATGTGAGTCAGGCGCGTGTGGTCATTGGGATAAACGAAGGACAGGTATACCTGGGGTGGGCAGAGGGAGGGCCGTCTTCCAGAGGGTCTGGAGGCGGCTTCGGGGACCCTGGTGGGAGGGAGGCCTGGGTCTCGCGTTAGACCTTGGCGAGGGGCACTTACGAATTGCAGTCCCTGGTATCTTGCGATGGGAAAGTCCTTGACCACGTAGGTGGGGGCGTAGGCGCAGGGCTCCAGCACACTCTCCAGATCCGAGGGCTCCACCCGAGGCGCTGTGAAAGGGAGGCCACACTGTGGCCCGGACCCTCGCCTCGACACCCCCTCCACCCTGTGCGCGAACCCTGCTCACTGAGAAAGAAGGCATCTCGGGGATCCGGCCGCAGCATGTCAGCTCTGGACTCCTCCTGCCGTGGCCGCCCCCCCACGTGACTGGCAGGAGACTGGGGCACGTGAGCCACGTGGTCCATCTTCAGGGCTGACTCGTCTAGGGCAGAGGATGTGTGAGGTCCCCAAGGAGTTCACAGAGCCCTCCTCACCCACATCCAGCCACCCCGGAGACCCCCTTAGGCACCGCCCCCTTCCCCAGACGCACTGGCTCCCGACCTGTGTAGAGGGAGATGTGAGCAGAGCCGATGACCTCGAACTTCAGACCCGGCAGGAACGCTCGCCACTGGGGGTTGGAGAGGGTGGTCAGGGCCAAAGGAAGGGGGTGCGGGGGGACACCCTGGGTCAGGGAGGAGTGGATCTTCCTAGCATGGGGACGGGGAGCTAGCAGGGCAACGCCTTTACGGATGCAGAAAGCTGGGCGGGTGGACAGGAGAGGAGTCCTAACAAGGCACGGCAGGGAAGGTGCAGAGGCCGAGAAGGTTGGGGTCGCTGGAAGGTGAGAACCTCCTCTGTTCCCTTCAGGCCTTTCCTGACATCCTGGGCGCTTCTTGACCTTCTGGTTATGACCTCCGCCCCCACCTGCTCGTGATTCTACAGCCACTGCCCTTCTGGAGGTCAGAGCTGGCCTTCCATGGGCGAGCCCCAGTGGCCCCCAGCTCCCTGGCGGGCTCCCCACCCCACCTCTCCTGCACGGCCACTGCCCTTCTGGAGGTCAGAGCTGGCCTTCCAAGGGCGAGCCCCAGTGGCCCCCAGCTCCCTGGCGGGCCTCCTCATCCCCACCTCTCCTGCTTTTGTGCTTCTCAGTCTCCCTTGCAGGCTCTCTCCCCACCCCTCTCACGCTGGGTTCCTGGGGGCTGTCCCAGGCCCTCCTCCCTTCCCAGCTCATCCTGGACCCTTAGTCGCCCCCTCAGCTTCCACAAGATGACCTGAAATCTGCACCTCCAGTCTAGACCTTCTGCCAAGCTGAGCTGGGGTGATGCCCTCCACACACAAACCAGATGCCTGCAACATCCCAGCCCTCCCTGGTGACCACCCCACATCCAGCTAAACTCGGGCTCAATCACTGGCATCACCCCCTGCCCCCACAGGACCTGCGGGTTCAGGGACCGATGGTCACCTGTGAAAATCCTTCCCAACAGGCAGTGGCTAGAGGGTTTCCCCTGACATGCACATCCATTGCCTCATTCTCAGGAGGAAGCCCTGCCTGATCTGGCCACCAGACTGCTTGGAGTTCCAGAAGACTGTTCTTGAGACCAGGAATTCATCCTTGCACCCCGGATTCTCTCCCCCATGGGCCTCCCTGTGAATGTCTCTCGTAAGAATCTGCTCAGGGCCACTTTCTCCATGAAGCTGCTGAGCAGGCACAGTGGAGCGCAAGTCCCGTCCCTGAGCAGCTGCTTTGTCAGCCAGATGGGAAGTCCTGGGGAGGTGGGGGGCAGTGTCCACGCTGCTGTTCTGGGGGAGCGGCCGGGAAGAGGGCAGGGCAGGGGGGTCTCCAGAAGCCCCCGAGGGGGGCAGCTGCACTCACGCCCACTTCCACGTGGTCCGAGCCGCGGTCATCTTGCTTGTGGAGCAGCTCAAAGTAGTACCTCCGAGAGGCCATGAGCCTGAGGACAGGAGGAGTCAGGGGCCGGCTTGCTGCACCCCAGGAGCCCCCGAGAAACGGCAAGTCCCAGGGCCAGCAGCAGCAGTTTCACGCGTGCACGCGTCACCCCGTCCTCACACACAGACACACACCTGCTCCCAGTCACTCACCGTCTGGGCTTGGACACCTGGGAACTGAACTTGGTGAACTCTCCAGGCGCTGTCCACTCTGAGCCCGTCTGGAGGGCAACAGAAAAGGGCAGGGGGCTCACCCTCTCCTTGGGGCACCAGCCCCGCCCAGTGCCCCTTCCTGAGAAGTTGAAGGGGACAGGTGACTGAGGCCACAGGAGGCCCGTAAAGACAGAAGGGGTGTGGACGAGGAGGTGGGTGGGGATACCTTGCCCACAAAGGCCACCAGCTGGGCACCCGCTGGCTCTCGTTTGGGCTCAGCCAGAACTCAGAGTTGTCATCCGAAGCCACAGAGAACTGGACGTCGCCTAGGCCATAAGACAGGGCTCAGGGGCGGGCGGGGCGCCGCTCACCACACTCCCCCCATGCCCCCACCCCCGCACCATCTCTCGCCGGGTGGATGAAGCCGAACAGGCGGAGGCCGTAGTTCTTCCACTTGGGGGACACAGCCAGCTTCTTCACGGTGGTGCGAGTCTGGGGGGACAGCGGCTGCTGACATCAAGGTGCCTGCCCACGCCCGCCCACCCGGGGACCGCCGCCCCCCAGCACTCACGTGAGGGAAGAGCGGGAAGTGCAGGTTCCTCCGGAGCTGGCCCACCGCGCCCCCGCACCAGTCCTCAAACACGTGCAGATTCGCCTGCCCCTTGTACTGCGGAGGAGCGGGGCTTACCAGCCGCCCAGCAGCCCCCGCCCTCCCCGCCCGAGCCCCAGCGGACCTCACCTCCTCTCGCCACGCCGGCACTTGACGGGTGAGGTTGAGCACCAGGGGTCTTCCAGCCCCCCCCGGAAACAGCACACCTAGGTCCCGACCTTCAGCCTGCGGGAGAGAAAGGGCACCAAGGTCACAGCTGAGACGTGTAAGGGCAGGAAGAAGTCACACACACACACACACTCACGCAGCGTGGGGCACAGCCAGCCGCACGCGCCGGTTCCCACCATGCGGCCCTCCACATCGAGCCACGAAGCCCCG
>NW_017199276.1:0-7392 GCF_001704415.2 Capra hircus | reverse complement strand
TGGGGGCCTGAAGCAGTGCGGCCAGCAACAGCTTCCACATCCATCAATTGCTCTTTTCTTACCTCTGATAGAACTAGCTTTGTTCCAGCCTTTGGCAATTTGAGGCAAGCGGGCCCCACTTCCTCCCCAAGGAGGCATGGGACCTACTTTGAGTGGAAAGGCCCCTCACGGAGCTGAACCCAGGAAGGCACCCAGTCATGTCTGACACATTCCTGCATCCTGCTTCTTCATGAGCAATACCGCTATAAGCTAGGAATGTCTTTCCAAGGCTCAGAAAGGACAGGGAGATGCATGGTGCTGCCTCTGGAATTTCGGTCCTCTGAGCAGACCTGGAGGTCTCCCTTGAAGAGCTAACCAGTTTCTTCCAAATACAGGCTTGCAAACACACACTGGGGTGGCTGCCTCTTCTTCCCTGAAGGACGATCACTTTCCCCGCATCCTGTGAACTCTGCATCCCAGCCTGCTGGAAAAAGCGCTTCTTGGAGGTCATTTTTTCAAGGACAATTTTCCCTGGAGCCCGGGGCCGTAGGGAGGGGCCCATGCTCGCTGGGAAAGGCAGAGTCACATCCACAGTCTGTTCTACCCCTTTTGCCCTGTAGGAGAGCTCTAGTGAGCCTAGGTCTGTCAGGAAAAATCTTTGGCTCCTATGGGGACACACCCTGTGTGTTAACCTGCATATCGGACCTAGGGGCCACAGGGCGCCTGTTCCTCTCGGGGGGGACCCTGAAGTGGTGCGGCCAGCAACAGCCTGAACATCCATCGATTGCTCTTTTCTTCCTTCTGATAGAGCTAGCTTTGCTTCTCGCTTTGGCATTTCGGAAGCCAGGGGAGCCCCACCGCTGTTGTCCTGGGGTCTATTGGAGGTACCGGGTCTATTGGACCCCAGCATGGCACCCGACCCCCTCAGACACACTCCCGCAGCCTCCTTCCCCATGGCAGGACTGTTCTGACCTAGGAATGTGTTCCCAGGCTCAGAAAATGCAGGGAGACACACGGCCCTGACTCTGGAACTGAGGCCGTTGGAGCAGGCCTGGAGGTCTGACGTCTGAGACGCCAAACACTTGCTGCAAGATACAGGTGTGAAAAACACACTCTCTGGGGCTGCCTTTCCTTCCTCAAGGAAGAGAGCTTTTCCAGTCTCCTCCGTGCTGAGTCATACAAGGCTGGAAAGGTCTGGCTTAGAGGGCATTTCTCAGCGGCAATGGCCCCTGAGGCCCTGCACCCAGGGAGGGATCCTACCCTCCCAGGGGAAGTCAAAGCAAACTCCAAACAGCTGTTCTCTCATGTTTCCTCTGCAGGAGGAGCTAGTGAGCCCAGGTCTGTCTGGAACGTTCTTGGATCCTGCGGGGAAATCATCCTGGGAGCCCACCTGGATACCAGTCGTAGGGGCTAAAATTCGCATTTTCCTTCCTTGGAGCCCTAACGCAGTACAGCCTAGCAGCAACTGCTTGAAAATCCATCCTGTTGCTGTTTTCTTCCCTCTGACAGAGCGAGCTTTGCTCCCCATTTTGGGATTTCAGAAGCAAGGTGGTGGCCTGCAACTCCTTGCCTGGGGTCCATTGGAGGTGCAAGGTGCCCTCGACCAGGTGACCTCAGCATGACACCTGGCCCCCTCAGACACACTCCCGCAGCCTGCTTCCCCATGGGCAGGACTGCTCTCACCTAGGAATGTGTTTGCAAGGCCAGGAAACTGCAGGGAGACACAAGGCCCTGATTCTGGCATTGAGTCTGTTGGAACAGGCCTGCAGGTCTTCTGTCTAACAAGCCAAACACTTGCTGCAAGATACAGGCCTGAAAACCACTCTTGGGCTGCCTTCCTTCCTCAAGGAAGAGAGTTTTCTCAGCTCCTGTGGCTGAGAGTCACACAGGGCTGAAAAGCACTTGCTGGGAGATTTTTTTCATTGGCATGGCCCCTGAGGCCTGTGCTCAGGGAGGGTCCCTCCTCCCAGGGAAAGTCAAAGGAAGCTCCAAACGGCTGTTCAATCAGTTTTGAGAGAGTCATTGCCAAGGCAGGTTTTAAGAAGTTCAAGGGTCCCAAGGAGAGAGGGGTCTAGAATTCTCAAGGAGGAAGGAAGGACAAACTGTTTTCCCTCTACATTCTTAGGATTATATAACAATCATGCATCCTTCTTGAGGACGGTCTCTGGAAAAAACTTCTGGCTAATCCTGTTATCTTAAAATGTCAATTATGGGAGTAGGTCTAGTGAGTCTTTACAACTCCAGACATTCTTTTGTTCGTTGTCATAACTTATTGGAGAGTATATAACTCATTACTAACACTAGCAAGGGGTACGCTTTCTGCCCCTTGTGATGTCTCTGTCAGAAGCTTTCTCTATCTCCTTTCTCTTTAATAAAATCTATTGCACAAAAGCTCTGAGCAATCAGCCTCGTTTGGGCCCTGGATTGAATTCTTCTCCTCCATAAGCCAAGAATCCCAGCATCTTTTCGTGGGTTCAGCAACAATATTTCATTTCCTCTGCAGGAGAGAGCTAGTGAGCTTAGGTCTGTCTGGAACATTCTTGAATCCTGTGGGGAAAATATCCTGTGCACACATCTGGATACTGGGCCTAGAGGCCAAAATTCGCATTTCTTTCCCGGGGAGCCCTAACGTGGTGTGACTTAGCAACTGCTTGAAAATCCATCCCATTGCTGTTTTCCTCCTTCTGACAGAGCTAGCTTTGTTCCCTGCTTTGGGATGTCTCAACCGAAGGGCCGGTCCATAGCTACT
This sequence comes from Capra hircus, assembly GCF_001704415.2. Lineage (NCBI taxonomy): Eukaryota > Metazoa > Chordata > Mammalia > Artiodactyla > Bovidae > Capra > Capra hircus. Next base: position 4,664 of record NW_017199276.1, on the reverse strand, counting down.
CGCCTGGGGCCCATTGGATGTGCAAGGTGCCCTCGACTAGGTGACCCTAGCATGGCACTCAGCCCGCTCAGACACACTCCCGAGGCTTCTTTCTCATGGGAAGCACTGCTCCAACCTAGGAATGTGTCTGCAATGCTTGGAAAGTGCAGTGAGACACACAGCCCTGACTCTGCAATTGAGGCCCTCAGAGCAAGCCTGCAGCTCTGATGTCTGAGAAGCAAAACACTTGCTGCAAAGAGAGGCCTGAAAACACACTCTCTGTGGATGACTTTCCTTCCTCTAAGGAAGATAGTTTTCCCAGTCTCCTGCTTCCTGAATGTCACACAGCTGGAATGCGCTTGCTTGGAGGTCGTGATTCAGTGGCAATGACCCCTGAGGCCCTTTGCCCAGGGAGGGCTCCCACACTCACAGGCAAATCAAAGCAACTTCCAAGTGAGTCAGCTCTTCACATCAAGTGGCCAAAGTATTGGAGTTTCAGGTTCAGTATTAGTCCTTCCAATATATTCAGACCTGATTTCCTTTAGGATGGAGTGGTTGCGTCTCCTTGTAGTCTAAGCGACCTACAAGCATCTTCTCCAACACCACAGTTCAAAAGCATCCAATTTTCAGCTGTCACTTTCTTTATAGTACATCTTTCATATCCATCCATGACATATGGAAAAACCATAGCCTTGACTGGATGGATCTTTGTTGGCAAAGCAACGTCTCGGCTTTTTAATATGCTGTCTAGTTTGGTCATCACTTTTCTTCCAAGTCATAAATACGTTTTAAGTTCATGGAGGCAGACATCACCTGCAGTGATTTCCAAGCCCCCCAAAATAGTCTGCTGCTGTTTCCAATGTTTTCCCATCTATTTGCCATGAAGTGATGAGACTGGATGCAATGATTTTAGTTTTCTGAATGCTGAGCTTTAAGCTAACTTTTTCACTCTCCTCTTTCACTTTCATCAGGAGACTCTTTAGTTCTTCTTCACTTTCTGCCATAAGGGTGGTGTCATCTGCATATCTGAGATTCTTGATATTCTCCCAGCAATCTGGATTCCAGCGTGTGCTTCCTCCAGCCCAGTGTTTCTCATGATGTACTCTGCATATAAGTTAAATAAGCAGGGTGACAATACACTGCCTTGACATATTCCTTTTCCTATTTAGAACCAGTCTGTTGTTCCATGTCCAGTTCGAACTGTTTCTTCCTGACCTGCATACAGGTTTCTCAAGAGACAGGTCAGGTGGTCTGGTATTCCCATCTCTTTCAGAATTTTTCCCAGTTTATTGTGATCCACACAGTCAAAGGCTTTGGCATAGTCAATAAAGCAGAAATAGATGTCTTTTTTTCTGGAACTCTCTTGCTTTTTCAATGATCCAGTGGATGTTGGCAGTTTGATCTCTGGTTTCTCTGCATGTTTTAAATCCCTCTTGAACATTTGGAAGTTCACAGTTCATGTGAACTTGGAGAATTTTGAGCATTACTTTACTAGTGTGTGAGATGAGTGCAATTGTGCAGCAGCTTGAATATTCTTTGTCATTGCCTTTCTTTGGGATTGGAATGAAAACTGACCTAATGACTAGATGTTTTCAATTGCATATGCTGAAAGAACTGGCTGTGCAGTTTTGAAGAAAAAAAAATCATTTTAACCCATTTTCTCTGAAGTGCAAGGCATATCATGGCCATCCCTGAATCATAAAGTCACCTTTTCTTTATGTAGTCATAGTTTCATGCCTAAATTATAGGCCAACTCGTGCTCAAATGGACTCTGATGTCAGGGGCAGATCAACTAATAAAAAGCTTGGATTGTCCCTCTGGAGGAAAGTGAGATCTTGGTCCCACGAGAAGAATCTGAAGGGTTAAGGGAACTTGCAAGAGTGGGGAAAGCTTAGTCCATCCTACATGTACCAAAATCTTAAATAAGGCTTATTTACTTTACCGAAGTAAAAAAAAACAGATGATGAAAACAATTATAAATCAATGAAAGGTAAAGAAATCCATAGTCTGTTATCAAAAATTGCATTCTAAGAAAACTTTGTTCTCTTAACCTAGAGAGGAGACTAAATTCCATCTGGTACCAGCTTACCAGAAGACAAACAAACAAACAAACAAATTATCGGTAAGCTTAAAAAAAGTATATTCCATATATCTTGAAGTAGCAGTATTTCTGCAAAGGCATCAGTGTGAAACCATAGAGGACATGGTTAAAACCTGATTAAATAGAAATTGACAATGTAATCTGGTCACTGCTGCGACTTGAAATGCTTTAATATGATAACTGGAATTATAACTGACAGCATTTGACCAGGACATATCAGATTTTCACGGATGTCAGATAATTTCTAGGATATCTATATTAGGAACTGAAGGAATCTTTGAACCTAGGAAAGAAAACAACAGTCTCAAAGGCCCTTGCTGAATCATCTATCAGCAAGGAATGTCTTTGCAAGGATCGCAAAGTGAAGGGAAAATACACCGACCTGCCTCTGCAACTTTGGTCCTCTGAGCAGATCTGGAGGTCTCCCTTTGTATAAGCTAACCTGTTCCTTCCAAATAGAGGTTTGCAACACAAAACAAGTGGCCGCCTATTCTTCCCCGAAGGAGGCTCTCTTTCCCCACATCCTGCGAACTCCCTTTCCCAGCCTCCTGGAAAAGCGCTTCTTGCAGTTCCTTTCAGAAAATCCTATGGACGGAGAAGCCTGGTAGGCTGCAGTCCGTGGGGTCGCTGAGGGTCGGACACGACTGAGCGACTGCACTTTCATTTTCACTTTCATGCATTGGAGAAGGCAATGGCAACCCACTTACTGTTCTTGCCTGGAGAATCCCAGGGACGGGGGAGCCTAGTGGGCTACCGTCTATGGCGTCGCACAGAGTCGAACACGACTGAAGCAACTTAGCAGCAGCAGCAGCAGCAGTTCCTTTCTTAGGGGCAGTTATCCCTGAGATTGGGACCTGGAAAGGCAGAGCCACCTCCACACACACGTCTTTTCTGTCCCCTTTCCTCTGGAGGAGAGCTCTAGTGAGCCTAGGTCTGTCAGGAAAATTCTTGGCTTTGACGGGATCCCACCCAGTGTGTGAACCTGCATACCCGACCTAGGGGCCACAGGCACCTGTTTTGCTCGAGTGGGTCCTGGAGGGGTGCAGCATAGCAAGAGCTTAAAAATCCATCCAATTTGTCTTTTTTTTTTTACCTCGGAGAGAACGAGTTTGCTCCACCTCCACCCTTTGGCAGTGTGGAGGGAAGAGGGCACCACCCTCTCCCAAAGGGGACATAGGGCCTACCAGGAGAGAAAGGCCCCTTGAGGAGCTGAGCCCAGGTAGGCAGCCAGTGATGTCAAGCACACTCCCGCTGCTTGCTTCTTCATGGGCACTCCCACGATCTGCTAGGAATGTCTTTGCAAGGATCTCAAAGGGAAGGGGAGATACATGGCCCTGTCTCTGGAACTTCAGTCCTCTGAGCAGATCTGGAGGTCTTGAGTTGTATAAGCAAACCTGTTCCTTCCAAATAGAGGCTTGCAAACACACCCCCGGTGGTTGCCTCTTCTTCCCCGAAGAAGTCTTTCTTTCCCCACATGCTGCGAACTCCCTGTCCCAACCTCCAAGAATAGCGCTTCTTGCCATTCCTTTCTTAGAGGCAGTTATCCCTGAGCTTGGGGCCGTAGGGAGTAGCCCCACACTCACAGGGAAAGGCAAAGACTCCTCCATACATCTCCTCTATCCCCTTTGCTCTGGAGGAGAGCTCTAGTGAGCCTAGGTCTTTCAGGAAAATTCTTGGCTTGGACAGGATCTCACCCTGTTTGTGAACCTGCATACCCAACCAGGGGCCACAGAGCACCTGTTTCAGTAAAGTGGGCCCTGAAAGGGTGCAGCCTAGCAAGAGCTTGAAAATCCATTCAATTGCTGTTTTTGTACCTCTGACAGAGCGAGCTTGGCTCCACCCTTTGGCAGTGAGGAGAAAAGAGGCATGACACCCTCCCCAAGGGGACATGGGGCCTACTTCGAGAGGAAAGGCCCCTTGTGGAGCTGAGGCCAGGAAGGCACACAGTCGTGTCAAACACACTCCCACTGCTTGCTTCTTCAGGGGCACTCCCGCTATCAGCTAGGAATGTCTTTGCAATGATCACAAAGGGAAGGGGAGATACAGGGCCCTGCTTCTGGACCTCCGGTGCTCTGAGCAAATCTCGAGGTCTCCCTCAAGGTCAAGGTCAAGGTCAAGGTCAAGTTCAAGTTCAAGTTCAAGTCAAGTTCAAGTTCAAGGTCAACTTCAAGTTCAAGGTCAAGTTTCAAGTCAAGTCAAGTCAAGTTCAAGTTCAAGGTCAAGTTCAAGTTCAAGTTCAAGGTCAAGTTCAAGTTCAAGTTCAAGTCAAGGTCAAGGTTCAAGTTCAAGTTCAAGGTCAAGTTCAAGTTCAAGTTCAAGTTCAAGTTCAAGTTCAAGGTCAAGTTCAAGTTCAAGTTCAAGTTCAAGTCAAGTCAAGTTCAAGTTCAAGTTCAAGCAAGTCAAGTCAAGTTCAAGGTCAAGTTCAAGTTCAAGTTCAAGTCAAGTTCAAGGTCAAGTCAAGTCAAGTTCAAGTCAAGTCAAGTCAAGTCAAGTTCAAGCAAGGTCAAGGTCAAGTTCAAGGTCAAGTTCAAGTTCAAGGTCAAAAAGGCCACCAAGCGAGCGCCAAGACCAAGGCAAGGCAAGA
>NW_017199275.1:0-7394 GCF_001704415.2 Capra hircus | reverse complement strand
TGCCAGAACCTGAGGATTCCTCTCCAGCCCTGACATGGATCTTGGGGTACTTCTGGAGTCTCCCCAGGAAGTCAGTCCGCGTCTCGAGTCGGGGCATGCACGTGCGCTTTCCTCCCGAGCTGTAGCAGCAGTGTCACGCTTCCCTTGCGTGGATCAACGGATCTGTGCTTTCCTAGGCTTTCCCACGAGGCTTTCCCACGAGGCTTTCCCACAGGGCTGTCCCACGTGCCACCGTGTGTGAGTCGATCCTTGGGTTGAAAGTCGAGGCAGTGCAGGGAAAACAGGTTTCCCTGGAATGGACTGAGACATCTGGGGGACTCTGGGAATGGTGGCACGACCCTGGAGTTCCTCTCGCCTTTCCTGTGGAGAGCGCCTGCCGGAAGCCTTTGTGAGGAATCCCGCCCGTGACAAGGTCATGAGGAAGGAAGCTGACATACGCAAGGCGTGCTCAGACTTCAGGGGCCCCTCTGGAAATTCCTAAGCATGTACCCCAACAAAAATCTGCCGGCTTTTGTGCTCTGCTTTTCCACTCTTCTGACATTTTCCTGGAAAAAGTCAATTCAAGGCCTTTAGTCTTCTGCATTTGAAAGAGTGGTTTCAATCCAAAAAACCCCTCCGATGGCTTTCTAGCCTGCCTGCAGGACTCTGCAAGTGTGTTTGTTTGAGGCCTCCTGACCGCAGGAGGCACAGGAAGCTTAAAACATCCTAGGAATGTAGGGGCTTCCGAGGAGTCAAAATCTTTAGAATAGGACTGATTATAAGTTTCATTTGTTGAGTCAATGTTTGCTGCCAAATTTTCATATCCTTTATCTTTTAGATATAGTTGGTATATAGAAAAACAAGTAGTAGACCTAGTATTAGCAACATTAGATCCTCGAGTTAAGTACCTTCTTTGTTATATCCCACTGCACCTTTGTTCTATCGCACTGCACCTTTGTTCTATAGAGATGTAACTTTAATGCTTTAAGGAGATGCAGATTAAAAAAAACACTTCAGGGGAAACAAAATTAACATTCATTAAGGAAGAGAGCTAAAAAGTGTTAACAAGCCTCTTGGCCAGAAGATAATGTAAATCACCAGAGACCTTTTGTATACAAAATGATGTATAGAAAGAGTCTGCACTGCGAACGCTACATAATTCTGTGTTACCCATTGATCTCCATGTTTTATCAAAAGTATAAAAGGCCTTCTGAACAATAAAGGATTGGACCAGTTTCTCGAACTAGTCTCTCGGCCTAGTTTCTTGGGACTCTGGATCCCCCCATGTCTCTCTCTCTCTCTTCTTCTCTCCCCTTCCCTCTCTCTGCTCTTTACTTTAACTTCAGGCTGAATCTCCATCTGGGGCGCGGAGGCTCGCCAGGTCTACTTACTTGCCCCGGCTGTTAAGACCCGCACGAAAGGGAGCTTAAGGCGAGGCACCCTTAGATATTCAAGCGGGCGCCGGTGGCCCAACGTAGATGGTGCAAATTCCTTGTCTGGAATTTTAATGGCCTTCCGTGAAAACCAAGCTATTCAGCCCTCTTCCTCCACTTAATCTTCTTATTACACTATAGTTTCTTAACCTAATCTTACATTAATAAACAAACAAGTCTTTCCACGCCAACCCCGTCCAGCCTTCGAATTCCCTGGATCCACCGGGGCTGGACCCTGGCAAGCGCCTCCACTTGAGATGCGACGGGAACGCGGGGAATTCTTTCCCCACCACGCAGGAAAAGGATCCCTCCTCTCGAGCTAGGAGGCGGAAACGGGGCTCCTCTGGATGTGGGCGGGACTCTCGTGCTTCCTCTCGAGTTGAGACGGGTATGTCAGAGAACTTCTTGAGTTGCAGCAAGGGTGTGAAGGACCCTTTGGAAGTTCCAGATGTTAGATGTGATTAGCCTCGAGACGCCTCAGCGGAAATGGGCCTCATTTCGCCTGGAGGGGAGAACCTCCTGGATTTTCTCGAGTTGCGGCAGGTGCTCTCGACTTACGACGGGGACCTCAGGGACCCGCTCTGGTGGCCTCAGGAAAGTCCAGTCCCCATGCGAGTTGCTCGGGGGCCTCTCGGGATTCCTCTCCCATCGATGCCGGGGCCCTAGATCTTGTGTGGAATCGGTGCCGTAACCTGAGCATTCCTCTCCAGTGCTGACATGGATCTTGGGGTACTTCTGGAGTCTGACCAAGGGAGTCAGTCCTCGTCTCGAGAGGGGGCATGCACGTGCGCTTTCCTCCCAAGCTGTAGCAGCAGTGTCGCGCTTCCCTTCGCGTGGATAAAGGGATCTGTGGCTTTCCCTCGAGGCTTTCCCACAGGGCTGTCCCCCGTGCCACCGTGGTGTGAGTCGATCCTCGGCTTGAAAGTCGAAACAGTGCAGGGAAAACAGGTTTCCCTGGAATGGACTGAGAACATCTGGAGGACTCTGGGAATGGTGGCACGACCCTGGAGTTCCTCTCACCTTTCCTGTGGAGAGTGCCTCCTCTTAAGATGCGACAGGAAAGCCGGGAATTCTTTCCCGAAAACGCAGGGAAAGGAACCCGTCTCTCGAGCAAGGAGGCGGAAACGGGGCTCCTCTGGATGTGGGCGGGACTCTCGTGCTTCCTCTCGAGTGGAGACGGGTATGTCGGGGAACTTTTACAGTTGCAGCAAGGGTGTGAAGGACCCGTTGGAAGTTCCAGAAGTTAGGTGTGATTAGCCTCGAGACGCCTCAGCGGAAATGGGCCTCATCTCGCCTGGAGGGGAGAACCTCCTGGATTTTCTCGAGTTGCGGCAGGTGCTCTCGACTTACGACGGGGACCTCAGGGACCTGCTCTGGTGGCCTCAGGAAAGGCCAATCCCCATGCGAGTTGCTCGGGGCCTCTCGGGATCCTCTCCCGTCGATGCTGGGGCTTAAGACCATGTGTGGAGTCGGTGTCGAAACCTGAGGATTCCTCTCCAGTGCTGACATGGATCTTGGGGTACTTCTGGAGTCTCCCCAGGGGACTCAGTCCTCGTCTCGAGTGGGGGCATCCAAGTGCGCTTTCCTCCCGAGCTGTAGCAGCAGTGTCACGCTTTCCTTCGCATGGATCAAGGGATCTGTGGCTTTCCTCTGAGGCTTTCCCATGAGGATTTCCCACGAGACTTTCCCAAAGGACTGTCCCACGTGCCACCGTGTTGTGAGTCGATCCTCGGCTTGAAAGTCGAAAGCAGTGCAGGGAAAACAGGTTTCCCTGGAATGGACTGAGACATCTGGGGGATTCTGGGAATGTGCCTCGATCCTGGAGTTCCTCTCGCCTTTCCTGTGGAGAGCGCCTCCTCTTGAGATTCGACGGGAACACCGGGAATTCTTTCCCGACCACGCAGGGAAAGGATCCCTCCTCTCGAGCTAGGAGGCAGAAACGGGGCTCCTCTGGATGTGCCGGGACTCTCGTGCTTCCTTTCGAGTGGAGACGGGTATGTCGGGGAACTTCTTGAGTTGCAGCAAGGGTGTGAAGGACCCTTTGGAAGTTCCAGATGTTAGATGTGTTTAGCCTCAAGACGCCTCAGCGGAAATGGGCCTCATCTCGCCTGGAGGGGAGAACCTCCTGGATTTTTTCGAGTTGCGGCAGCTGCTCTCGACGTACGACGGGGACCTCAGGGACCCGCTCTGGTGGCCTCAGGAAAGGCCAGTCCCCATGCGAGTTGCTCGCGGGCCTCTCGGGATTCCTCTCCCCTCAATGCCGGGGCGTAAGACCTTGTGAGGAGTCGGTTCCGGAACCTGAGGATTCCTCTCCAGTGCCCACATGGATCTTGGGGTACTTCTGGAGTCTCCCCAGGGGAGTCAGTCCTCGTCTCGATTGGGGGCATGCACGAGCGCTTTCCTCCCGAGCAGTAGCAGCAGTGTCACGCTTCCCTTCGCGTGGATCAAGGGATCTGTGGCTTTCCCACGAGGCTTTCCCACAGGGCTGTCCCACGTGCCACCGTGGTGTGAGTGGATCCTCGGCTTGAAAGTCGAGGCAGTGCAGGGAAAACAGGTTTCCCTGGAATGGACTGAGATATCTGGGGGACTCTGGGAATGGTGGCACGACCCTGGAGTTCCTCTCGCCTTTCCTGTGGAGAGCGCCTCCTATTGAGATGCGACGGGAACGCGGGGAATTCTTTCCCAACCACGCAGGGAAAAGGATCCCTCCTCTGGAGCTAGGAGGCGAAAACGGGTCTCCTCTGGATGTGGGCAGGACTCTCGTGCTTCCTCGAGTGGAGACGGGAATGTCGAGGAACTTCATGAGTTGCAGCAAGGGTGTGAAGGACCCTTTGGAAGTTCCAGATGTTAGATGTGATTAGCCTCCAGATGCCTCAGCGGAAATGGGCCTCATCTTGCCTCTAGGGTAGAACCTCCTGCATTTTCTCGAGTTGCGGCAGGTGCATCTCGACTTACGACAGGGACCTCAGGGACCCGCTCTGGTGGCCTCAAGAAAGGCCAGTCCCCATGCGAGTTGCTCGGGGGCCTCTCGGGATTCCTCTCCCGTCGATGCCGGGAGCCTAAGACCTTGCTTGGAGTCGGTGCCGGAACGTGAGGATTCCTCTCCAGTGCTGACATGGATCTTGGGCTACTTCTGGAGTCTCCCCAGGGGAGGCAGTCCTCGTCTCGAGTGGGGGCATGCACGTGCGCATTACTCCCGAGCTGTAGCAGCAGTGTCACGCTTCCCTTCGCGTGGATCAAGGGATCTTCGGCTTTCCCTCGAGGCTTTCCCACGAGGCTTTCCCACAGGGCTGTCCCACGTGCCACCGTGATGTGAGTCGATCCTCGGCTTGAAAGTCGAGGCAGTGCAGGGAAAACAGGTTTCCCTGGAATGGACTGAGACATCTGGGGGACTCTGGGAATGGTAGCATGACCCTGGAGTTACTCTCGCCTTTCCTGTGGAGAGCGCCTCCTCTTGAGATGCGACGGGAACGCCGGGAATTCCTTTCCCGACCACGCAGCGAAAGGATCCCACCTCTGGAGCTAGGAGGCGGAAACGGGGCCTCCTCTGGATGTGGGCGGGACTCTCGTGCTTCCTCTCGAGTGGAGACGGGTATGTTGGGGAACTTCTTGAGTTGCCAGCAAGGGTGTGAAGGACCCTTTGGAAGTTCCAGAGCTTAGGTGTGATTAGCCTCGAGACGCCTCAGCGGAAATGGGCCTCATCTCACCTGGAGGGGAGAACCTCCTGAATTTTCTCAAGTTGCGGCAGGTGCTCTCGACTTACGAAGGGAACCTGATGGACCCGCGCTGGTGGCCTCATGAAAGGCCAGTCCCCATGGGAGTTGCTCGGGGGCCTCTCGGGATTCCTCTTCCTCGATGCCGGGCCTAAGATCTTGTGTGGAGTTGGTGCTGGAACCTGAGGATTCCTCTCCAGTGCTGACATGGATTTGGGTACTTCTGGAGTCTCCAGGGAGTCAGTCTCGTCTCGAGTGGGGCATGCACGTGCGTCCGAGCTGTACAGGAGTGTCACGCTTCCTTCTTGTGGATTAGGGTTCAGGGTTTACCTCGAGCTTTCCATGAGCTTTCCCACGAGGCTTTCCCACAGGGATGTCTCACGTGCCACCATTGTTGAGTCGATCTCGCTTGAAAGTCGAGCAGTGCAGGAAAACTGGTTTCCTGGCTTGGACTGAGCATCTGGGGACTCTGGATGGTGGCACGACCTGGAGTTCCTCTCCTTTCCTGTGGAGAGCGCTCCTCTTGAGATGCGACGGGAACGCAGGAATACTTACCGACCACGTATGGAAGGATCCTCCTCTGGAACTATGAGGCGAAACGGGCTCTCTGATGTGGCGGACTCTCGTGCTTCCTCTCGAGGGGAAACGGTATGTCGAGAACTTCTTGAGTTGCAGCAAGGGTGTGAAAGACGCTTTGGAAGTTCCAGAGGTTAGGTGTGATTAGTCTCGAGACGCCTCAGCACAAATGGCTCATGTCGCCTGAAGAGGAGAACCTCCTGAATTTTCTCGAGTTGCGGCAGTGCTGTGGACTTAAGACGGGTCCTCAGGGACCCGCTCTGGTGCCTCAGGAAAGGCATCACCATGCGAGTTGCTCGGGCCTCGGATTCTCTCCGTCGATGCCGGCGCTTATACCTTGTGTGAGTCGTGCCGGAACCTGAGAAAACCTCTCCAGTGCTTACATGGACCTTGGGTACTTCTGGAGTCTCCCAGGTGAGTCAGTCTCGTCTCTAGTGGATGCATGCACGTGCAATTTCCTCCAGAGCTGTAGCATCAGTGTCACCCTTCCCTTCGCGTGGATCCAGGAATCTGTGGCTTTCCGTGGAGGCTTTCTCACGAGGCTTTGCCACGAGGCTTTCCCACGACGTTTACCCACTGGGCTGTCTCACGTGCCACCGTGTTGTGAGTCGTCCTTGGCTTGAAAGTCGAGGCAGTGCTGGGAAAACTGGTTTCCCTGTTATGGACTGAGCATCTGGGGGACTCTGGGAATGGTGGCACGACCCTGGAGTTCCTCTCGCCTTTCCTGTGGAGAGCGCCCTCCTCTTGAGATTCGACGGGAACCGGGAATTCTTTCCCGACCACGCAGGAAAGGATCCCTCCTCTCGAGCTAGGAGGCAGAAACGGGGCTCCTCTGGATGTGGGCGGGACTCTCGTGCTTCCTCTCGAGTGGAGACGGGTATGTCGGGGAACTTCTTGAGTTGCAGCAAGGTGTGAAGGACCCTTTGGAAGTTCCAGATGTTAGGTGTGATTAGCCTCGAGACGCCTCAGCGGAAATGGGCCTCATCTCGCCTGGAGGGGAGAACCTCCTGGATTTTTCTCGAGTTGCGGCAGGTGCTCTCTCACTTACGACGGGGACCTCAGGGACCTGCTCTGGTGGCCCTCAGGAAAGGCCAATCCCATGCGAGTTGCTCAGGGCCTCTCGGGATTCCTCTCCCGTCGATGCCGGGGCGTAAGACCATGTGTGGGGTTGGTGTCAGAACCTGAGTGTTCCTCTCCAGTGCTGACATGGATCTTGGGGTACTTCTGGAGTCTCCCCAGGGGACTCAGTCCTCGTCTCGAGTGGGGGCGTGCACGTGCTCTTTCCTCCGAGCTGTAGCAGCAGTGTCACGCTTCCCTTCGCGTGGATCAAGGCATCAGGTGCTTTCCCTCGAGGCTTTCCCACGAGGCTTTTCCGAGGCTTCCCACAGGACTGTCCCACGTGCCACCGTGGTGTGAGTCGATCCACGGCTTGAAAGTCGAGGCAGTCTAGGGAAAACAGGTTTCCCTGGAATGGACTGAGACATCTGGGGGACTCTGCGAATGTGGCACGACCCTGGGAGTTCCTCTCGCCTTTCCTGTGGAGAGCGCCTCCTCTTGACTTGCGACGGGAATGCCGGAATTCTATCCCGAAACACGCCGGGAAAGGATCCCTCCTCTCGAGCTAGGAGGCGGAAACGGGGGCTCCTCTGGATGTGGGCGGGACTCTCGTGCTTCCTTCGAGTGGAGACGGGTA
>NW_017199274.1:0-7394 GCF_001704415.2 Capra hircus | reverse complement strand
GAGACGAGGACTGACTCCTCCCGGGGAGACCTCAGAAATACCCCAAGATCCATGTCAGCACCGGAGAGGAATCCTCAGGTTCTGGCACCCGACTCCACACAAGGTCTTAGGCCCGGCATAGACAGGAGAGGAATCCCTAGAGGCCCTCGAGCAACTCGCATGGGGCCTGGCCTTTCCTGAGGGCACCAGAGCGGGTCCCTGAGGTCCCCGTCGTAAGTCGAGGGCACCTGCCGCAACTCGAGAAAATCCAGGGAGTTTCTACCCTCCAGGCGAGATGAGGCCCATTACCGCTGAGGCGTCTCGAGGGTAATCACACCTAACCTATGCGAACTTACAAAGGGTCCTTCACGCCCTTGCTGCAACTCAAGAAGCTCCCCACATACCCGTCTCCACTCGAGAGGAAGCCGAGAGTCCCGCCACACATCCAGAGGAGTCCCGTTTCCCCCTCCTAGCTCGAGAGGAGGGATCCTTTCACTGAGTGGTCGGTCAAGTATTCCCGGAGTTCCCGTCTCATCTCAAGAGGAGGCGCTCTCCACAGGAAAGGCGAGAGGAACTCCAGATTCGTGCACCCATTCCAGAGCCCCCAGATGTCTCAGTCCATTCCATGGAAACCTGTTTCTCCTTCACTGCCTCGACTTTCTAGCCTAGGATCGACACACAACACGGTGGCACGTGGGACAGCCCTTTGGGAAAGTCTCTGTGAGAAAGCCTCGTGGAAAGACTTCGTGGGAAAAGCCTCGAGGGAAAGCCGCAGATACCTTGATCCACGCGAAGGGAAGCGTGACACTGCTGCTACAGCTCGGGGGAAAGCGCACGCATGCCCCCACTCGAGATGAGGACTGACTCCGTGTGGGAGCCTGGAGAAGTACCCCAAGATCCTTGTCAGCACTGCAAAGGAATCCTCAGGTTCCGGCACCGACTCCACACAAGGTCTTAGGCCCTGGCATCGACGGGAGAGGAACCCCGAGAGGGCCCTGAGTAACTCGCATGGGGACTGGTCTTTCCTGAGGCCACCAGAGCGGGGTCTCTGAGGTCCCTGTCGTAAGTCGAGAGCACCTGCCGCAACTCGAGAAAATCCAGGAGGTTCTCCCCTCCAGGGAGAGATGAGGCCCATTTCCGCAGAGGCGACTCGAGGCTTATCACACCTGACCTCTGGAACTTCCAAAGGGTCCTTCACACCCTTGCTGCAACTCAAGAAGTTCCCCGACATACCCGTCTCCACTCGAGAGGAAGCACGAGAGTCCCGCCCACATCCAGAGGACCCCGTTTCCGCCTCCTAGCTCGAGAGGAGGTATCATTTCCCTCGTGGTCGGGAAAGAATTTCCGGCGTTTCCGTCGCATCTCAAGAGGAGGCCCTCTCCACAGGAAAGGCGAGAGGAACTCCAGGGTCGTGCCACCATTCCAGAGTCCCCAGATATTTCAACCCATTCAGGAAAAACTGTTTTCCCTGCACTGCTCGAAATTTCAAGCCGAGGATCGACTCTCACCAAGGTGGGTGGGACAGCCCTGTGGAAAAGCCTCGTGGGAAAAAAGCCTCGTGGAAAGCCTCGAGGGAAAGCCACAGATGCCTTGATCCACGCGAAGGGGAAGCGTGACACTGCTGCTACAGCTCGGAGGGAAAGCGCACGTGCATGCCTCCCCTCGAGACGAGCACTGACCCCCCCTGGGGAGACTCGAGAAGTACCCCAAGATCCATGTCTGGCCTGGAGAGGTATCCTCAGGTTCCGGCACTGACTCCACAAAGGACTTAGGCCCCGGCATCTACGGAGTGGAATCCCGAGAGTCCCCTGAGCAACACGCATGGGGACTGGCCTTTCCTGAGGCCATCAGAGCGGATCCCTGAGGTCCCCGTCGTAAGTCGAGAGCACCTGCCGCAACTCGAGAAAATCCAGGAGGTTTTCCCCTCCAGGCGAGATGAGGCCAATTTCCGCTGAGGAGTCTCGAGACTAATCACACCTAACCTCTGGAACTTCCAAAGGGTCATTCACACCCTTGCTGCAACTCAAGAAGTTCCCCGACATGCTGGTCTCCACTTGAGAGCAAGCACGAGAGTCTCGCTCGCATCCAGATGAGCCCCGTTTCAGCCTACTAGCTCGAGAGAGGGATCCTTTCCCACCGTGGTCAGGAAAGAATTCCCGGCGTTTCCCTCGCATCTCAAGAGGAGGCGCTCTCCACAGGAAAGGCGAGAGGAACTCCAGGGTCGTGCCACCATTCCCAGAGTCCCCCAGATGTCTCAGTCCATTACAGGGAAACCTGTTTTCCCTGCACTGCCTCGACTTTCAAAGCGAGCATCGACTCACACCACGGTGGCACGTGGACAGCCCTTTGGGAAAGCCTCTTGGGAAAGCCTCGTGGGAAAACGTCGAGCGAAAGCCACAGATTCCTTGATCCACGCGAAGGGAAGCGTGACACTGCTGCTACAGTTCGGGAAGAAAGCGCACGTGCATGACCTCACTCGAGACGACGACTGGCTCCCCTGGGGAGACTCCAGAAGTACCCCAAGTTCCATGTCTGCACTGGAGAGGAATCCTCAGATACTGGCACTGACTCCACACAAGGTTTGAGGCACTGACATCGACGGGAGACGAATCCCGAGAGGCCCCTCAGCAACTCGCATGGGGACTGGCCTTTACTGAGACCACCAGAGAGGTTCCCTGAGGTCCCCGTCGTAAGTCGAGAGCACCTGCCGCAACTCGAGAAAATCCAGGAGGTTCTCCCCTCCAGGCGAGATGAGGCCCATTTCCACTGAGGCGACTAGAGGCTATTCACAGCTAAACTCTGGAACTTCCAAAGGGTCCTTCACACCCTTGCTGCAACTCTAGAAGTTCTCCGACATAGCCTGTTTCCACTCGAGAGAAGCACGAGAGTCCCGACCACATCCAGAGAAGCCCCGTTCCACCTCCTAGCTCGAGAGGAGGGATCCTTTCCCTGCGTGCTCGGAAAGAATTCCCGGCGTTCACGTCGCATCTCAAGAGGAGGCGCTCTCCACAGGAAAGGCGAGAGGAACGCCAGGGTCATGCCACCATTCCCAGAGTCCTCCAGATCTCTCAGTGCATTCCAGGGAAACCTGTTTTCCCTGCACTGTTTTGACTTTCAAGCCGAGGATCGACTCACACCACGGTGGCACATGGGACAGCCCTGTGGGAAAGCCTCGTGGGAAAGCCTCGTGGGAGAGCCTCGAGGGAATGCCAACAGATCCCTTGTTCCACCGCGAAGGGAAGCGTGACACTGCTGCTACAGCTCGGGAGGAAAGCGCACGTGCATGTCCCCACTCGAGACGAGGACTGATTCCACTGGGGAGACTCCAGAAGTACGCCAAGATCCATGTCAGCACTGGAGAGCAATACTCAGGTTCCGGCACCGACACCACACAAGGTCTTAGGCCCCGGCATCGACGGGAGAGGAATCCCGATAGGCCCCCGAGCAACTCGAATGGGGACTGGCCTTTCTTGAGGCCACAAGGGCGGGTCCCTGAGGTCCCGTCATAAATCGAGAGCACCTGCCACAACTCGAGAAAATCCAGGAGGTCTCCCCTCCAGGCGAGATGAGGCCCATTTCCGCTGAGGTGTCTCGAGGCAAATCACACCTAAACTCTGGAACTTCCAAAGGGTCCCTCACACCCTTGCTGCAACTCAAGAAGTTCCCCGACATACCCGTCTCCACTCCAGAGGAAGCACGAGAGTACCGCCCACATCCAGAGGAGCCCCGTTTCCGCCTCCTAGCTCGAGAGGAGGGATCCTTTCCCTGCGTGGTTCGGAAAGAATTCCCGGCATATCCGAGGCAACTCAACGGGAGGCGCTCTCCACAGGAAAGGTGAGAGGAACTCCAGGGTCGTGCCACCATTCCCAGAGTCCCCCAGATGTCTCACTCCATTCCAGGGAAACCTGTATTCCCTGCACTGCCTCCACTTTCAAGCCGAGGATCGACTCACACCACGGTGGCACGTGGGACATCCCTGTGGGAAAGCCTCGTAGGAAAGCCTCGTGCGAAAGCCTCGAGGGAAAGCCACAGATCCCTTGATCCACGCGAATGGAAGTGTGACACTGCTGCTACAGCTCGGAAGGAAAGCGCACGTGCATGCCACCACTAGAGACTAGGACTGACCCCTGGGGAGACTCCAGAAGAACCCCAAGATCCATGTCAGCACTGGAGAGGAATCCTCAGGTTACAGCACTGACTCCACACAAGGTCTTAGGCCCCAGCATCGACGGGAGAGGAAACCCGAGAGGCCCCAGGAGGCCCCGAGCAACTGGCAAGGGGACTGGCCTTTCCTGAGGCGACCAGAGCGGGTCCCTGAGGTCCCCGTCGTAAGTCGAGAGCACCTGCAGCAACTCGAGAAAATCCAGGAGGTTCTCCCCTCCAGGCGAGATGAGGTCCATTTCAGCTGAGGCGTCTCGAGGCTAATCACACCTAAACTGTGGAACTTCCAAAGCGTCCTTCACACCCTTGCTGCAACTCAAGAAGTTCCCCGACATACCCGTCTCCACTCAACATGAAGCACGAGAATCCCGCCCACAACCAGAGGATCCCCGTTTCCGCCTCCTAGCTCGAGAGGAGGGATCCTTTCCCTGCGTGGTCGGGATAGAATACCCGGTGTTCCCATCACATCTCAAGAGGAGGCGCTCTCCTCAGGAAAGACGAGAGGAACTCCAGGGTTGTGCCACCATTCCCAGAGTCCCCTGGATGTCTCAGTCCAGTCCAGGGAAACCTGTTTTCCCTGCACTGCCTCGACTTTCAGGCGAGGTTCGACTCACACCACAGTGGCACGTGGGACAACCCTCTGGGAAAGCCTCGTTGGAAAGCCTCGTGGGAAAGCCTGGAGGGAAAGCCACAGATCCCTTGATCCATGCGAAGGGAAGCGTGACACTGCTCTACAGCTCGGGAGGAAAGCGCACGTGCATGCCCCCACTCGAGACGAGGACTGACTCCACTGGGGAGACTCCAGAAGTACCCCAAGATCCATGTCAGCACTGGAGAGGAATCCTCAGGTTCCGACACCGACTCCACACAAGGTCTTAGGCCCCGGCATCGACGGAAGAAGAATCCCGCGAGGCTCTCGAGCAACTCCCAAGGGGACTGGCCTTTCCTAAGGCCACCAGAGCGGGTCCCTGAGGTTCCCTTCGTAAGTCGAGAGCACCTGTCGCAACTCGAGAAAATCCAGGAGGTTCTCGCGTCCAGGCGAGATGAGGCACATTTCCGCTGAGGCGTCTCGAGGCTAATCACACCTAAACTATGGAACTTCGAAAGGGTCCTTCACACCCTTGCTGCAACTCAAGAAGTTCCCCGACATACCCGTCTCCACTCGAGATGAAGCACGAGAGTCCCGCCCACATCCAGAGGAGCCCCGTTTCCGCATCCTAGCTCGAGAGGTGGGATCCTTTCCCTGCGTGGTCGGGAAAGAATTCCCGGCGATTCCGTCGCATCTCAAGAGGAGGGGCTCTAAACCGAAAAGGCGAGAGGAACTCCAGGGTCGTGCCACCATTCCCAGAGTCCCCCAGATGTCTCAGTCCATTCCAGGGAAACCTGTTTTCCCTGCACTGCCTCGACTTTCAAGCCGAGGATCGACTCACACCACGGTGGCACGTGGGACAGCCTTGTGGGAAAGCCTCGTGGGAAAGCCTCGTGGGAAAGCCTCGAGGGAAAGCCACAGATCCCTTGATCCATGCGAAGGGAAGTGGGACACTGCTGCTACAGCTCGAAAGGAAAGCCCACGTGCATGCCCCCACTCGAGACGAGGACTGACTCCCCTGGGGAGACTCCAGAAGTACCCCAAGATCCATGTCGGGACTGGAGAGGAATCCTCAGGTTCCTGCACCGGCTTCACACAAGATCTTAGGCCCCTGTATCGACGGGAGAGTAAGCCCGAGAGGCCCCCGAGCAACTCCCATGGGGACTGGCCTTTCCTGACGCAACCACAGCGGGTCCCTGAGGTCCCCTTCGTAAGTCCAGAGCACCTGTCGCACCTGGAGAAAATCCAGGAGGTTCTCCCGTCCAGGCGAGATGAGGCACATTTCCGCTGAGGCGTCTCGAGGCTAATCACATCTAACATCTGGAACTTCCAACAGGTCCTTCACACCCTTGCTGCAACTCAAGAAGTTCCCCGACATACCCGTCTCCACTCGAGAGGAAGCACGAGAGTCCCGGCAACATCCATAGGAGCCCCGTTTCCGACTCCTAGCTCGAGAGGAGGGATCCTTTCCCTGCGTGGTCGGAAAGAATTCCCGGCGATCCCGTCGAATCTCAAGAGGAGGCGCTCTTCACAGGAAAGGCGAGAGGAACTCCAGCGTGGTGCCACCATTCCCAGAGTCAACCAGATGTCTCCGTCCATTTCAGGGAAACCTGTTTTCCCTGCACTGCCTCGACTTTCAATCCGAGGATCGACTCACATCACGGTGGCACGTGGGACAGCCCTATGTGAAGCGTCGTGGGAAAGGCCCTGATCCCTTGATTCACGCGAAGAGAAGCACGACACTGCTGCTACAGCTCGGGAGGAAAGCGCACGTGCATGCCCCACTCGAGACGAGGACTGACTACCCTGAGGAGAGTCCAGAAGTACCCCAAGATCCACGTCAGCCCTGGAGAGGAATCCTCACGTCCGGCACCGTCTCCAAACAAGGTCTTAGGCCCCGGCATCGACGGGAGAGGAATCCCGAGAGGCCCCGAGTAACTAGCATGGGGACTGGCCTTTCCTGAGGCCATTAGAGCGGGTCCCTGAGGTCCCCGTCATAAGTCGAGAGCACCTGCCGCAACTCGAGAAAATCCAGGAGGTTCTCCCCTCCAGGCGACATGAGGCCCATTTCCTCTGAGGCGTCCACAGGTTAATCACACCTAAACTCTGGAACTTCCAAAACGTTCTTCACATCCTTGCTGCAACACAAGAAGTTCCCAGACATACCCGTCTCCACTCGAGAGGAAGCACGAGAGTCCCGCCCACATCCAGAGGAGCCCCGTTTCCGCCTCATAGCTCGAGAGGAGGGATCCTTTCCCTGCGTGGTCGGGAAAGAATTCTCGACGTTCCCGTCGCATCTCAAGAGGGGACGCTTTACACAGGAAAGGCGTGAGGAACTCCAGGGTCGTTCCACCATTCCCAGAGTCCCCCAGATGTCTCAGGCCATTCCAGGGAAACCTGTTTTCCCTGCACTGCCTCGACTTTCAAGCCGAGGATCGTCTCACACGACGGTGGCACGTGCGACAGCCCTGTGGAAAAGCCTCGTGGGAAAGTCTCATGGGAAAGCCTGGAGGGAAAGCAGCCACAGATCCCTTGATCCACGCGAAGGGAGCGTGACACTGCTGCTACAGCTCGGGAGGAAAGCACACGTGCATGCCTTACTCGGGACAAGGACTGACTCCAGAAGTACCCCAAGATCCAAGTCAGCACTGGAGAGAAATTCTCA
>NW_017199273.1:0-7394 GCF_001704415.2 Capra hircus | reverse complement strand
ACCAAGCCTGCAGAGCACGCCCCGGACGAAACCTCCATGGCATATTTCTCCCGAGTTGGCCGACAGCGCCCTGCTCTCTCATCTCACTTACGCATACGCCGGGACCTCAAGTGACACCGCCCTCTGCGCTCGCCCCGGCCTACAGCGAACAAGGACCAGTCCCACCATGCCCCCGAGCTTTCGTACGGATCGGCTCCTCTCGGCCCGCATTCTCTCCCGCACCGATGCCGCGGGGCCTTAAGCACCTTGCTTGCGAGTCTCGCGGCGTGCCCTGAACCTGCCAGGCCATTCCCTCTCCAGTAGCTGCCACATGCGCATCTCCGTGCGAGAGCGTACTTGTCTAGGAAGCTCTCCCCCAGGCGACTCCCAGTTCCTACCGCTCACATCGAAATGGCGCCCGCATGCACGTAGCGCCTTTAAACTCCAGGGTGTGGGGGGGTTCACTGGCCCGCAGCTGGTAGCAGCCCGAAGTACATATCGACAATTTCCTACAACGCTTCTCTGAATCAACAACAAATCTGCCTAAGCGCTTTCCCCTCCCAAGAGGCCCTTTCCCACGCACCACCGGTTTTCCCACGCAGCCCCTTTTCCCACAGCGGCATGTCCCACGTGCCGCCTTGTTGTGCCCCAGTCCGATACTCGGCATTGAAAGTCGAACGCCAGTCAGGCGACATGAGGCCCATTTCCGCTGAGGCGTCTGGAGGCTAATCACATCTAACATCTGGAACTTCCAAAGTTTCCTTCACACCCTTACTGCAACTCAAGAAGTTCCCCGACAAACCGGTCTCCACTCGAGAAGCACGAGAGTCCCGCCCACATCCAGCGGAGACCCGTTTCCGACTCCTAGCTCGAGGGGAGGATCCTTTACCTGCGTGTCGGGAAAGAATTCCCGGCGTTCCCGTCGCATCTCAAGAATAGGCGCTCTCCACAGGAAAGCGAGAGGAACTCCTGGGGCGTGCCACCATTCCCAGAGTACACTAGATGTCTCAGTTCATTCCAGGGAAACCTGATTTCCCTGCACTGCCTCGACTTTCAAGCCGAGGATCGACTCACACACCGGTGGCACGTGGGACAGCCCTGTGGGAAAGCCTCGTGGGAAAGCCTCGTTGTAAAGCCTCGAGGGAAAACCCCTGATCCCTTGATCCAGGCGAAGGGAAGCGTGACACTGCTGCTTCAGCTCGGGGAGGATAGCGCACGTGCATTCCCCCACTCGAGACTTAGAGTGACTCCCCTGGGGAGACTCCAGAAGTACACCAAGATCCATTTCTGCACTGGAGAGGAATCCTCAGGTTCCGGCAGCGTCTCCACACAAGATCTTAGGCACCGGCATCGACGGGAGAGGAATCCTGAGAGGCCCCCCGAGCAATTCGCAAAGGGACTGGCCTTTCCTGAGGCCACCAGAGCGGGTCCCTGAGGTCCCCGTCGTAACGCGAGAACACCTGCACCATCTAGAGAAAATGCAGGAGGTTCTCCCCACCAGGGGAGATGAGGCCCATTTCCTCTGAGGCGTCCCCCATGCTAATCACACCTAACCTCTGGATCTTCCAAAGATTCCTTCACACCCTTGCTGCAACTCAAGAAGTTCCCCGACATACCCGTCTCCACTCGAGAGGAAGCACGAGAGTCCCGTCCAATCCAGAGGAGCCCTTTTTCCGACTCCCAGCTCGAGAAGAGGGATTCTTTCCCTGCGTCGTCGGAAAGAATTCCCGGCGGTTCCGTCGCATCTCAAGAGGAGGTGCTCTCCACAGGAAAGGCGAGAGGAACTCCAGGGTGGTGCCACCATTCGCAGAGTCCCCAGATGTCTCAGTCCATTCCACGGAAACCTGTTTTCCCTGCATTTTCTTTGCTTTCAAGCCGAGGATCGAACGACTCACACCACGGTGGAACGTGGACAGCCCTTTGGGAAAGCCTCTTGGGAAAGCCTCGTGGGAAAGCCTCGAGGGAAAGCCCCTGAACCCTTGATCCACGCAAAGGGAATCTCGACACTGCTGCTACAGCTCGGGAGGAAAGCGCACGTGCATCCCCACTCGAGACGAGGACTGACTCCCCTGGGGAGACTCCATAAGTACCCCAAGAAGCATGTCAGCACTGAAGAGGAATACTCAGATTCCGGCACCGATGCCACACAAGATCTTAGGCCCGGCATCGACGGGAGAGGAATCCCGAGAGGCCCCGAGCAACTCGCATGGGGACTGGCCTTTTCTGAGGCCACCAGAGCGTGTCCCTGAGGTCCCCGACGTGAGTCGAGAGCACCTGTCGCAACTCGAGAAAATCCAGGAGGTTCTCCCCTCCAGGAGAGATGAGGCCCATTTCCACTGAGGCGTCTCGAGGCTAATCAAATCTAACTTCTGGAACTTCCAAAGGGTCTTTCACACTTTTGCTGCAACTCAAGAAGTTCCCCGACATACCCGTCTCCAGTAGAGAGGAAGCTCCATATTCCCGCCCACATCCAGAGGAGCCCCGTTTCCGCCTCCTAGCTCGAGAGGAGGGATCCTTTCCCTGCGTGGTAGGGAATGAATTCAAGGTGTTTCCGACGCATCTCAAGAGGAGGCGCTCTCCACAGGTAAGGGGAGAGGAACTTTAGGGTCGTGTCACCATTCCCAGAGTCCCCCAGAGGTCTCAGTCCATTCCAGGGAAACCTGTTTTCCCTGCACTGCGTCGACTTTCAAGCCGAGTATCGACTCACAACAAGGCGGCACGTGGGACCGCCCTGTGGGAAAGGCTCGTGGGAAAATCACGTGGGAAATCCTCGAGGGAATGCCACAGATCCCTTGTTGCACGTGAAGGGAAGCGTGACACTGCTACTACAGCTCGGAAGGAAAGCGCACGTGCATGCCCCACTCGAGACGAGGATTGACTGCCCTGGTGAGACTCCAGAAGAACCCCAAGATCCATGTCAGCACTGGAGAGGAAACATCAGGTTCAGGCACCGACTCCACACAAGGCCTTAGGCACCGATATTGACGGGAGAGGCATCCCAAGAGGCCCCAGAGCAACTAGCATGGGGACTGGCCTTTCCTGAGGCCACCAGAGCGGGTCCCTGAGGTCCCCGTCGTAAGTCGAGAGCACCTGCCGCAACTCGAGAAAAATCCAGGAGGTTCTCCCCTCCAGGCGAGATGAGGCCCATTTCTGCTGAGGCGTCTCCAGGATATTCACCGAACCTCTGGAACTTCCAAATGGTTCTTCACATCCTTGCTGCAACTCAAGAAGTTCCCCGACATACCTGTCTCCACTCGAGAGGAAGCACGAGAGTCACGCCCACATCCAGAGGAGCCACGGTTCCGCCTCCTAGCTCGAGAGGAGGGATCCTTTCCCTTCGTGCTCGGAAAGAATTCCCGGCATTCCCGTCGCAACTCAAGGGGAGGCGCTCTTTACAGGAAAGGCGAGAGGAACTCCAGGGTCGTGCCACCATTCCCAGAGTCCCCCAGATGCCTCAGTCCATTCCAGGGAAACCTGTTTTCCCTAAACTGCCTCGACTTTCAAGCGAGGATCGACTCACACCACGGTGGCACGTGGGACAGCCCTGTGGGAAAGCCAGGTGGGAAAGCCTCGTTGGAAAGCCTCGAGGGAAATCCACACATCCCTTGAACCACGCAAAGGGAAGCGTGACACTGCTGCAACAGCTGGGGAGGAAAGCGCACGTGCATGCCCCCACTCGAGACGAGGACTGACTCCCCTCGGGAGACTCCAGAACTACCCCAAGATCCATGTCAGCACTGGAGAGGAATCCTCAGGTTCCGGCGATCGGGGAGGGGATCGACGGGAGAGGAATCCCGAGAGGTCCCCAAGCAACTCGCATGGGAACTGGCCTTTTCTGAGGCCACCAGAACAGGTCCCTGAGGTCCCCATCGTAAGTCTAGAGCACCTGCTGCAACTCGAGAAAATCCAGAGTTCTCCCCTCCAGGCGAATGAGGCCATTTCTGAAGGCGTCTTGAGGCTAATCACACCAGACCTCTTGAACTTCCAAAGGGTCCTTCACACCCTTGCTGCAACTCAAGAAGTTCCCCGATATACCCGTCTCCACTCGAGAGGAAGCACGAGAGTCCCGACCACATCCAGAGAGCCCCGTTTCCACCTCCTAGCTCGAGAGGAGGGATCCTTTCCCTGCGTGCTCGGGAAAAAATACCTGGCGTTCCCGTCTCATCTCAAGAGGAGGCGCTCTCCTCAGGAAAGGCGAGAGGAACTCCAGGTCATGCCACCATTCCCAGAGTCCCCCAGATGTCTCAGTCCATTCCAGGGAAACCTGTTTTTACTGCACTCTTTTGACTTCCAAGCAGAGGATCGACTCACACCATGGTGACACGTGAGACAGCCATGTGGGAAAGCCTCGTCGGAAACCTCGTGGAAAGTCTCGAGGGAATGCCACAGATCCCTTGATCCCGGGAAGGGAGCGTGACACTGCTGCTAAAGCTCGGGAGGAATGCGCACGTGCATGCCCCCACCCGAGACGAGGACTGACTCCACTGGGGATACACCAGAAGTACCCAAGATCCATGTCAGCACTGGAGAGGAATCCTCAGGTTCCGGCACCGACTCAACTCAAGGTCTTAGGCCCCAGCATCGACGGGAGAGGAATCCCGAGAGGCCCCCAAGCAACTCGCCATGGGAACTGGCCTTTCTTAGGCCACCAGAACAGGTCCCTGAGGTCCCCATCGTAAGTCTAGAGCACCTGCTGCAACTCTAGAAAATCCAGGAGGTTTCTCCCTCCAGGCGAAATGATGCCCATTTCCACTGAGGCATCTCGAAGCTAATCACACCTAACCTCTGGAACTTCCAAAGGGTCCTTCACACCCTTGCTGCAACTCAAGAAGTTCCCCGACATACCCGACTCCACCGAGAGGAAACCACGAAAGTCCCGCCCACATCCAGAGGAGCCCCGTTTCCGCCTCCTAGCTTGAGAGGAGGGATCCTTTCCCTGCGTGGTCGGGAAAGAATTCCCGGCGTTCCCGTCGCATCTCAAGAGCAGGCGCTCTCCACAGGAAAGGCGAGAGGAACTCCAGGGTCGTGCTACCATTCCCAGAGTCCCCCAAATATCTGCGTCCATTCCAGGGAAACCTGTTTTCCCTGCACTGCCTCGACTTTCAAGCCGAGGATCGACTCACACCACGGGTGGCACGTGGTACAGCCCTGTGGGAAAGCCTCGTGGGAAAGCCTCGTGGAAAGACTCGAGGGAAAGCCACAGATCCCTTGATCCAAGCAAAGGGAAGCGTGACACTGCTGCTACAGCTCGGGAGGAAAGCGCATGTGCATGCCCCCACACGAGACGAGGACTGAGTCTCCTGGGGGAGTCTCCAGTAGTACCCCAGGATCCATGTCAGCACTGGAGAGGAATCCTCAGGTTCCGGCACCGAATCCACACAAGGTCTTAGGCCCCGACATCGTCGGAAGCGGAATCCCGAGAGGCCGTCGAGCTACTCGCATGGGGACTGGCCTTTTCCTGAGGTCACAATAGCGGGTCCCTAAGGTCCCCGTCGGAAGTCGAGAGCACCTGTTGCAACTCGCGAAAATCCACGAGGTTCTCCCCTCCAGGCGAGATGAGGTCCATTTCTGCTGACGGTCTCGAGGCTAATCACACCTAACCTCTGGAACTTCCAAACGGTTCTTCACACCATTGCTGCAACTCAAGAAGTCCCCGACATACCCGTCTCCACTCGAGAGGAAGCACGGGAGTCCCGCCCACATCCAGAGGAGCCCCGTTTTTCCGCCTCCTAGCTCGAGAGGAGGGATTCTTTCCTTCGTGCTCGGGAAAGAATTCCCGGCGTTCCCGTCGCATCTCAAGAGCAGGCGCTCTCCACAGGAAAGGCGAGAGGAACTCCAGTGTCTTGCTACCATTCCCAGAGTCCCCCAAATATCTGCGTACATTCCAGGGAAACCTGTTTTCCCTGCACTGCCTTGACTTTCAAGCGAGGATCGACTCACACCACGGTGGCACGTGGGACAGCCCTGAGGGAAAGCCCTGGGGAAAGCCTCGTGGGAAAGCCTCGAAGCCGGAAAGCCACAGATCCTTGATCCACGCGAATGGAAGCGCGACACTGCTCCTACAGCTCGGGAGGAAAGCGCACGTGCATTCCCACACACGAGACGAGGGCTGACTCCACTGGGGAGACTCCAGAAGTACCCCAAATCCATGTCAGCACTGGAGAGGAATTCTCAGGTTCCGGCCCCACTCCACAGAAGATATTAGGCCCCGGCATCGACGGGAGAGGAATCCGAGAGGCCCGCGAGCTACTCGCATGGAGACTGCCCTTTCCTGAGGCCAGCAGAGCGGGTCCCTGAGGTCCCGTCGTAAGTCGAGAGCACCTGCCGCAACTCGAGAAAATCCAGGAGGTTCTCCCCTCCAGGCGAGATGAGGCCCATTTCCCCTGAGGCGTCTCGAGGCTAATCACACCTAACCTCTGGAACTTCCAAAGGGTCCTTCACACCCTTGCTGCAACTCAAGAAGTTCCCCGACATACCCGTCTCCACTCGAGAGGAAGCACGAGAGCCCCACCCACGTCCACAGTAGCCCCATGTCCGCCTCCTAGCTCGAGAGAGGGATCCTTTCCCTGCGTTGTCGGGAAAGAATTCCCGGTGTTCCCGTCGCATCTCAAGAGGAGGCGCTCTCCAAAGGAAAGGCGAGAGGAACTCCAGGTCGTGCTACCATTCCCAGAGTCAACCAGATGTCTCCGTCCATTCCAGGAAACCTGTTTTCCTGCACTGCCTCGACTTTCAAGCGAGGATCGACTCACACCACGGTGGCACTTGGGACAGCCCTTGTGGGAAAGCCTCGTGGGAAAGCCTCTTGGAAAGCCTCGAGGGAAAGCCACAGATCCCTTCATACACCCGAAGGGAAGCGTGACACTGCTCTCCTACAGCTCGGGAGGAAAAGAGCACTTGCATTCCCCACTCGAGACGAGGACTGACTCCCCTGGGGAGACTCCAGAAGTACCCCAAGATCCATGTCAGCACTGGAGAGGGAATCCTCAGGTTTCCGGCACTGACTCCACACAAGGTCTTAGGCCCCGGCATCGACGCGGGAGAGGAATCCCGAGAGTCCCCCGAGCAACTCGCATGGGGACCGGCCTTTTCTGTGGCCACCAGAGCGGGTCCCTGAGGTCCCCGTCCTAAGTGGAGAGCACCTGCTGCAACTCGAGAAAATCCAGGAGGTTCTCCCCTCCAGGCGAGATGAGGCCCATTTCCGCTGAGGCGTCTCGAGGCCTATTTACACCTAACCTCCTCTGGAACTTCCAAAGGGTCCATCACACCGTTTGCTGCAACTCAAGAAGTTCCCCGACATTCCCGTCTCCACTCGAGAGGAAGCACGAGAGTCCCGCCCACATCCAGAGGAGCCCCGTTTACGCCTCCTAGCTCGAGAGGAGGGATCCTTTCCTGCGTGGTCGGGAAAGAATTCCCGG
>NW_017199272.1:0-7395 GCF_001704415.2 Capra hircus | reverse complement strand
GGACTGACCGATCCTGAGGCCACCAGAGCGGGTCCCTGAGGTCCCCCGTCGCAAGTCGAGAGCACCTGCCGCAACCCGAGAAAATCCAGGAGGTTGTCCCTGCAGGCCGAATGAGGCCCCATTTCCAATGAGGCGTCTCGAGCTAATCAAAAACTAACCTCTGGAACTTCCAAAGGGTCCTTCACACCCTTGCTGCAACTCAAGAAGTTCCCCGACATACCCATCTCCACTCGAGAGGAAGCACGACAGTCCCCCCCACATCCAGAGGAGCCCCGTTTTCTGCCTCCTAGCTCGAGAGGAGGGATCCTTTTCCTGCGTGGTCGGTCAAGTATTCCCGCGTTCCGCGTTGCATCTCAAGAGGAGGCGCTCTCAACAGGAAAGGCGAGAGGAACTCCAGGGTCGTGCCACCATTCCCAGAGTCCCAAAGATGTCTCCCAAAGATGTCTCAGTTAATTCCAATGAAAAACTGTTTTTCCTGCACTGCCTCGACTTTCAAGCCGAGGATCGACTCACACCACGCGTGGTACGTGGGACAGCCCTGTGGGAAAGCCTCGTGGGAAAGCCTCTTGGGAAAGCCTCGAGAGAAAGCCACAGATTCCTTGATCACGCGAAGGGAAATGTGACACTGCTGCTACAGCTCGGAGGAAAGTGCACGTGCATGCCCCCACTCGAGACGAGGACTGACACCCCTGGGGAGACTCCAGAAGTACCCAAGATCCATGTCAGCACTGGAGAGGAATCCTCATGTTCCGGAAACGAATCCACACAAGGTCTTAGGAACCGGCTTCGACAGGAGAGGAATCCTGAGAGGCCCCCGAGCAACTCGCATGGGGTCTGGCCTTTCCTGAGGCCACCAGAGCGGGTCCCTGAGGTCCCCGTCGTCAGTCGAGAGCACCTGCCGCAACTCGAGAAAATCCAGGAGGTTCTCCCCTCCAGGCGAGATGAGGCCCATTCCGCTGAGGCGTCTGGAGGCTAATCACACCTAACCTCTGGAACTTCCAAAGGGTCCTTCACCTCCTTGCTGCCAACTTTAAGAAGTTCCCCGACATACCGCTCTCCACTCGAGAGGAAGCACGGGGGAGTCCCGCCCACATCCAGAGGAGCCCCATGTCCGCCTTCCTAGCTCGAGAGGAGGGATCCTTTCCCTGCGTGGTCGGGAAAGAATTCCCGGCGTTCCCGTCGCAATTCAAGAGGAGGCGCTCTCCACAGAAAAAGCGAGAGGAACTCCAGGCCGTCGGCCACCATTCCCAGAATCCCCCAGATGTCTCATTCCATTCCAGGGAAACCTGTTTTCCCTGCACTGCCTCGACTTTCAAGCCGAGGATCGACTCACACCACGGTGGCACGTGGGACAGCCCTGTAGGGAAAGCCTCGTGGGAAAGCCTTGAGGGAAATCCACAGATCCCTGATCCACTCGACAGGAAGAATCAAACTGCTGCTACAGCTCGGAGGAAAGCGCACGTGCATGCCCCCACTCGAGACGAGTACTGACTCCCCTGGGGAGACACCAGAAGTACCCAAGATCCATGTCAGCACTTGAGAGGAATCCTCAGGTTCCGGCAGCGACTCCTCACAAGGTCTTAGGCCCCGACATTGACAGGAGAGGAATCCCGAGAGGCCCCCGAGCAACTCGCATGGGCAGAGACCTTTCCTGAGGCCACCAGAGCGGGTCCCTGAGGTCCCCGTCGTAAGTCGAGAGCACCTGCCGCAACTCGAGAAAATCCAGGAGTTCTCCCTCAGGCGAGATGAGGCCCATTTCCGCTGAGGCGTCTCGAGGCTAATCACACCTAAGCTCTGGAACTTTCAAAGGGTCCTTCACACCCTTGCTGCAACTCAAGAAGTTCCCCCACATACCGTCTCCACTCCAGAGGAAGCACGAGAGTCCCGCCACATCCAGAGGAGCACCGTTTCCGCTCCTAGCTTGAGAGGAGGGATCCTTTCCCTGCGTGATCGGGAAAAATTTCCGGCGTTCCGTCGCATCCCAAGAGGAGGCGCTCTCCACAGGAAAGGCGAGAGGAATTCCAGGGTCGTGACACCATTGCCAGAGTCCCACAGATGTCTCCGTGCATTCAAGGGAAACCTGTTTTCCCTACACTGCCTCGGCTTTCAAGCCGAGGATCGACTCACACCACGGTAGCACGTGGACAGCCCTGTGGGAAAGCCTCGTGGGAAAGCCTCTTGGGAAAGCCTCGTGGGAAAGCCTCGAGTGAAAGCCACAGATCCCTTGATCCACGCGAAGGGAAGCGTGACACTGCTCCTACAGCTCGGCAGGAAAGCCCAAGTGGCATGCCCCCAATCTGACGAGGACTGACTCCCCTGGGGAGACTCTAGAAGTACCCCTAGATCCATGTCAGCACTGGAGAGGAATCCTCAGATTCCGGCAACGACTCCACACAAGGACTTAGGCCCCGGCATCAACGGGAGAGGAATCCTAAGAGGCCCCCGAGCAACTCGCATGGGGACTGGCCTTCCCTGAGGCCACCAGAGCGGGTCCCTGTGGTCCCCGTCCTACGTGGAAAGCACCTGCCGCAACTCGAGAAAATCCAGGAGGTTCTCCCCTCCAGGCGAGATGAGGCCCATTTCCGCTGAGGCGTCTCGAGGCTAATCACACCTAACCTCTGGAATCTTCCAAAGGGTACTTCACACCCTTGCTGCAACTCAAGAAGTTCCCCGACATACCCGTCTTCACTCGAGAGGAAACACGAGAGTCCCGCCCACATCCAGAGGAGCCCCGTTTCCTGCCTCATAGCTCGAGAGGATTGGATTCCATCTCCACTGTGTCGCTCGGGAAAGGATTCCTGGCATTCCCGTCGCATCTGAACAGGTATGGCGTTCTCCACAGGAAAGGCGAGAGGAACATCCAGGGTCGTGCCACCATTCCCAGAGTTCCCCAGATGTCTCAGTCCATTCCAGGGAAACCTGTTTTCCCTGCACTGCCTCGAATTTCAAGCCGAGGATCGATTCACACCACAGTGGCACGTGGGACAGCCTTGTGGGAAAGCCTCCTGGAAGATCGTGGGAAAGCCTCGAGGGAAAGCCACAGATCCCTTGATCCACGCGAAGGGAAGCGCGACACTGCTGCTACAGCTCGAGAGGAAATCGCCCACGTGCATGGCCCCCACTACGTAGACGAGGACTGACTCCCCTGGGGAGACTCCAGAAGTTACCCCAAGATCCATGTCAGCACTGGAGGAGGAATCCTCAGGTTCGCAGGCAACGACTCCACACAAGGTCTTAAGGCCCCAGCATCGGACGGGAGAGGAATCCCGAGAGGCCCCCGAGCAACTCGCATGGGGACTGGACCGTTTCCTGAGGCCACCAGAGCGGGTCCCTGAGGTCCCCGTCGCAAGTCGAGAGCACCTTCTGCAACCTCGAGAAAATCCAGGAGGTTGTCCCTCCAGGCGAGATGAGGCCCATTTCCAATGAGGCGTCTCGAAGCTAATCAAAACTAACCTCTGGAACTTCCAAAGGGTCCGTCACACCCTTGCTGCAACTCAAGAATTTCCCCGACATACCTCGTCTCCACTCGAGAGGAAGAACGACAGTCCCGCCCACATCCAGAGGAGCCCCGTTTCTGCCTCCTAGCTCGAGAGGAGGGATCCTTTCCCTGCGTGGTCGGGTCAAAGTATTCCCGGCGTTCCGGTCGCATCTCAAGAGGAGCCGCTCTCAACAGGAAAGGCGAGAGGAACTCCAGGGTCGTGCCACCATTCCCAGAGTCCCCAGATGTCTCAGTCCTCTGCATGGAAACCTGTTTTCCCTGCACTGCCTCCACTTTCAAGCCGAGGATCGACTCACACCACGGTGGCACGTGGGACAGCCTTGTGGGAAAGCCTCGTGGGAAAGCCTCGAGGCAAAGCCACAGATCCCTTGATCCACGCGAAGGGAAGCGCGACACTGCTGCTACAGCTCGGGAGGAATGCACACGTGCATGCCCCCACTCGGGACGAGGACTGACTCCCCTGGGGATTCTCCAGAATACACCAAGATCCATGTCAGTACTGGAGAGGAATCCTCAAGTTCCGGCACCCACTCCACACAAGATCTTAAGCCCCGGCATCGACGGGAGAAGAATCCCGAGAGGCCCCAAGCAACTCGCATCGGGACTGGCCTTTCCTGAGGCCACCAGAGCTGGTCCCTGATGTCCCCGTCGTAACACGAGAGCACCTGCCTCAACTCGAGAGTATCGAGGGAGGTTCTCCCCTCCAGGCGAGATGAGGCCCATTCCGCTGAGGCATCTCGAGGCTAATCACACCGAAGCTCTGGAACTTCCAAAGGGTCCTTCACACCCTTGCTGTAACTCAAGAAGTTCCCCGACATACCAGTCTCCACTCGAGAGGAAGCACGAGAGTTCTGCCCACATCCAGAGGAGCCCCGTTTCGCTCCTAGCTCGAGAGGAGGGATCCTTTCCCTGCGTGGTCGGGAAAGAATTCCGGCCTTCCTGTCGCATCTCAAGAGGAGGCGCTCTCCACAGGAAAGGCGAGAGGAACTCCAGGGTCGTGCCACCATTCCCAGAGTCCCAAAGATGTCTCAGTTAATTCCAATGAAAACTGTTTTCCCTGCACTGCCTCGACTTTCAAGCCCGAGGATCGACTCACACCACGCTGGTACGTGGGACAGCCCTGTGGGAAAGCCTCGTGGGAAAGCCTCTTGGGAAAGCCTCGAGAGAAAGCCACAGATTCCTTGATCCACGCGAAGGGAAATGTGACACTGCTGCTACCAGCTCGGGAGGAAAGTGCACGTGCATGCCCCCACTCGAGACGAGGACTGACACCCCTGGGGAGACTCCAGAAGTACCCCAAGATCCATGTCAGCACTGGAGAGGAATCCTCATGTTCCGGAAACGAATCCACACAAGGTCTTAGGAACCGGCTTCGACAGGAGAGGAATCCGGAGAGGCCCCCCGAGGCAACTCGCATGGGGTCTGGCCTTTCCTGGAGGCCACCAGAGCGGGTCCCTGAGGTCCCCGTCGTCAGTCGAGAGCACCTGCCGCAACTCGAGAAAATCCAGGAGGTTCTCCCCTCCAGGCGAGATGAGGCCCATTCCCGCTGAGGCGTCTGGAGGCTAATCACACCTAACCTCTGGAACTTCCAAAGGGTCCTTCACCTCCTTGCTGCAACTTAAGAAGTTCCCCGACATACCCGTCTCCACTCGAGAGGAAGCAACCGGGAGTCCCGCCCACATCCAGAGGAGCCCCATGTCCGCCTCCTAGCTCGAGAGGAGGGATCCTTTCCCTGCGTGGTCGGGAAAGAATTCCCGGCCTTCCCGTCGCAATTCAAGAGGAGGCGCTCTCCACAGAAAAAGCGAGAGGAACTCCAGGGTCGTGCCACCATTCCCAGAATCCCCCAGATGTCTCATTCCATTCCAGGGAAACCTGTTTTCCCTGCACTGCCTCGGACTTTCAAGCCGAGGATCGACTCACACCACGGTGGCACGTGGGGACAGCCCCTGTGGGAAAGGCCTCGTGGGAAAGCCTTGGACGGGAAATCCACAGATCCCTTGATCCACTCGACAGGGAAGAATCAAACTGCTGCTACAGCTCGGGAGGAAAGCGCACGTGCATGCCCCACTCGAGACGAGTACTGACTCCCCTGGGGAGACACCAGAAGTACCCCAAGATCCATGTCAGCACTTGAGAGGAATCCTCAGGTTCGGCAGCGACTCCTCACAAGGTCTTAGGCCCCGACATTGACAGGAGAGGAATCCCGAGAGGCCCCCGAGCAACTCGCATGGGCAGAGACCTTTCCTGAGGCCACCAGAGCGGGTCCCTGAGGTTCCCCGTCGTAAGTCGAGAGCACCTGCCGCAACTCGAGAAAATCCAGGAGTTCTCCCCTTCAGGCGAGATGAGGCCCATTTCCGCTGAGCGGTCTCGAGGCTAATCACACCTAAGCTCTGGAACTTTCAAAGGGTCCTTCACACCCTTGCTGCAACTCAAGAAGTTCCCCCACATACCGTCTCCACTCCAGAGGAAGCACGAGAGTCCCGCCCACATCCAGAGGAGCACCGTTTCCGCCTCCTAGCTTGAGAGGAGGGATCCTTTCCCTGCGTGATCGGGAAAAATTTCCCGGCGTTCCCGTCGCATCCCAAGAGGAGGCGCTCTCCACAGGAAAGGCGAGAGGAATTCCAGGGTCGTGACACCATTGCCAGAGTCCCACAGATGTCTCCGTGCATTCAAGGGAAACCTGTTTTCCCTACACTGCCTCGGCTTTCAAGCCGAGGATCGACTCACACCACGGTAGCACGTGGGACAGCCCTGTGGGAAAGCCTCGTGGGAAAGCCTCTTGGGAAAGCCTCGTGGGAAAGCCTCGAGTGAAAGCCACAGATCCCTTGATCCACGCGAAGGGAAGCGTGACACTGCTCCTACAGCTCGGCAGGAAAGCCCAAGTGCATGCCCCCAATCTGACGAGGACTGACTCCCCTGGGGAGACTCTAGAAGTACCCCTAGATCCATGTCAGCACTGGAGAGGAATCCTCAGATTCCGGCAACGACTCCACACAAGGACTTAGGCCCCGGCATCAACGGGAGAGGAATCCTAAGAGGCCCCCGAGCAACTCGCATGGGGACTGGCCTTCCCTGAGGCCACCAGAGCGGGTCCCTGTGGTCCCCGTCCTACGTGGAAAGCACCTGCCGCAACTCGAGAAAATCCAGGAGGTTCTCCCCTCCAGGCGAGATGAGGCCCATTTCCGCTGAGGCGTCTCGAGGCTAATCACACCTAACCTCTGGAACTTCCAAAGGGTACTTCACACCCTTGCTGCAACTCAAGAAGTTCCCCG
This sequence comes from Capra hircus, assembly GCF_001704415.2. NCBI lineage: Eukaryota > Metazoa > Chordata > Mammalia > Artiodactyla > Bovidae > Capra > Capra hircus. The sequence goes on along the minus strand of NW_017199272.1, from coordinate 624 downwards.
ACATACCCGTCTTCACTCGAGAGGAAACACGAGAGTCCCGCCCACATCCAGAGGAGCCCCGTTTCCGCCTCATAGCTCGAGAGGATTGATTCTCTCCCTGTCGTCGGGAAAGGATTCCTGGCATTCCCGCGCATCTGAACAGGAGGCGTTCTCCACAGGAAAGGCGAGAGGAAATCCAGGGTCGTGCCACCATTCCCAGAGTTCCCCAGATGTCTCAGTCCATTCCAGGGAAACCTGTTTTCCCTGCACTGCCTCGAATTTCAAGCCGAGGATCGATTCACACCACAGTGGCACGTGGACAGCCTGTGGGAAAGCCTCGTGGGAAAGCCTCGAGGGAAAGCCACAGATCCCTTGATCCACGCGAAGGAAGCGCGACACTGCTGCTACAGTTCGAGAGGAAAGCCCATGTGCATGCCCCCACACGAGACGAGGACTGACTCCCCTGGGGAGACTCCAGAGGTTCCCAAGATCCATGTCAGCACTGGAGGGGAGTCCTCAGGTTGCAGCAACGACTCCACACAAGGTCTTAGGCCCGCATCGACGGGAGAGGAATCCCGAGAGGCCCCGAGCAACTCGCATGGGACTGACCGTTCCTTCCTGAGGCACCAGCTCGGGTCCCTGAGT
>NW_017199271.1:0-7395 GCF_001704415.2 Capra hircus | reverse complement strand
TTTTGGGTACTTCTGGAGTCTCCCCAGGGAGTCAGTCCTCGTCTCGAGTGGGCATTGCGCGCTTTCCTCCCGAGCTGTAGCAGCACTGTCACGCTTCCTTCGCGTGGATCAAGGGATCTGGGCTTTCCCTGGAGGCTTTCCCTGGAGGCTTTCCCAGGATGTTTTTCCCACAGGGCTGTCCCACGTGCCACCGTGTGTGTGAGTCGATCCTCGGCTTGAAAGTAGAGGCAGTGCAGGGAAAAGGTTTCCCTGGAATGGACTGAGACATCTGGGGACTCTGGAAATGGTGGCACGACCCTGGAGTTCCTCTCGCCTTTCCTGTGGAGAGCGCCTCCTCTTGAGATGCGACGGGAACGCCGGAATTCTTTCCCCACGCGCAGGAAAGGATCCCTCCTCTCGAGCTAGGAGGCGGAAACGGGGCTCCTCTGGATGTGGGCGGGCCTCACGTGCTTCCTCTCGGTGGAGACGGGTATGTCGGGGAACTTCTGATTTGCAGCAAGGATGTGAAGAACCCTTTGGAAGTTCCAGAGGTTAGGAGTGATTAGCCTCGAGACGCCTGAGCGGAAATGGGCCTCATCTCACCTGGAGGGAGAACCTCATGGATTTTCTCGAGTTGCGGCAGGTGCTCTCGACTTACGACGGGGACCTCAGGGACCCGCTCTGGTGGCCTCAGGAAAGGCCAGTCCCCATGCGAGTTGCTCGGGGCCTCTCGGGATTCCACTCCGTAGATGCGGGGCCTAAGATCTTGTGTGGAGTCAGTGCGGAACCTGAGGATTCCTCTCCAGTGCTGACATGGATCTTGGGGTACTTCTGGAGTCTCCCAGGGGAGTCAGTCCTCGTCTCTAGTGGGGGCATGCACGTGCGCTTTCCTCCCGCTTTAGCAGCAGTGTCACGCTTCCCTTGGCGTGGATCAAGGGATCAAGGCTTTCCCCGAGGCTTTCCCAGGAGGCTTTCCCACGAGGCTTTCCCACAGGGCTGTCCACGTGCCACCGTGGTGTGAGTCGATCCTCGGCTTGAAAGTCGAGGCAGTGCAGGGAAAACAGGTTTCCCTGGAATGGACTGAGACATCTGGGGGACTCTGGAATGGAGGCACGACCCTGGAGTTCCTCTCGCCTTTCCTGTGGAGAGCGCCTCCTCTTGAGTGCGACGGAAGGCCAGGAATTCTTTCCCGATCCACGCAGGGAAAGAATCCCTCCTCTCGAGCTAGGAGGCGGAAACGGGTCTCCTCTGGATGTGGGCGGGACTCTTGTGCTTTCTCTCGAGTGGAGACAGGAATGTCGGGGAACGTTTTGAGTTGCAGCAAGGGTGTGAAGGACCCTTTGGAAGTTCCTGAGGTTAGGTGTGATTACCTCGAGACGCCTTAGAGGAAATGGCCTCATCTCGCCTTTAGCGGAAAACCTTCTGGATTTTCTCGAGTTGCGGCAGGTGCTCTCGATGTACGACGGCTATTTCAGGGACCCGCTCTGATGGCCTCAGGAAAGGCCAGTCCCCATGCGAGTTGCTCGGGGCCTCTCGGGATTCCTCTCCCGTCGATGCCGGGCCTAAGACCTTGTGTGGAGTCGTTGCAGGAAACTGAGGATTCCTCTCCAGTGCTGACATGGATCTTGGGGTACTTCTGGTGTCCCCCGGGGGAGTAAGTCTTCGTCTCGAGTGGGGACATGCCCGTGCGCTTTCCTCCCGAGCTGTAGCAGCAGTGTCGTGCTTCAATTCGAGTGGATCAAGGGTTCTGTGGTTTCCCTCGAGTCTTTCCCAGGAGGCTTTCCCCACGAGGCTTTCCCACAGGGCTGTCCCTGATGCCGCCGTTGTGTGAGTCGATCCTCGGCTTGAAAGTCGAGGTAGTGCAGGGAATGGATTGAGACAACTGGGGGACTCTGGGAATGGTGGCCAGACTCTAGAGTTCCTCTCAACTTTCCTGTGGAGAGCGCCTCCTCTTGAGATGCGACGGGAACGCCGGGAATTCTTTCCCGACCACGCAGGGAAATGATCCCTCCTCTCGAGCTATGAGACGGAATCGGGGCTCCTCTGGATGTGGGCGGGACTCTCGTGCTTCCTCTCGAGTGGAGGCGAGTATGTCGGGGAACTTATTCAGTTGCAGAAAGGGTGTGAAGGACCTTTTGGAAGTTCCAGATGTTAGGTGCAATTAGCCTCTAGACGCCTCAGCGGAAATGCGCCTCATCTCGCCTTGAGGGGAGAACCTCCTGGATTTTCTCAAGTTGCGGCAGGTGCTCTCGACTTCCGACGGGGTCCTCAGGGACCCGCTCTGATGGCCGCAGGAAAGGCCAGTCCCCATGCGAGTTCCTCGGTGGCCTCTCGGGATTCCTCTCCGTCGATGCCGGGGCCTAAGACCTTGTGTGGGTCGGTCCAGGAACCTGAGGATTCCTCTCCAGTGCTGACATGGATCTTGGGGTACTTCGGGAGTCTCCCCAGGGGAGTCAGTCCTCATTCGAGTGGGGGCATTGAAGAGCGCTTTCCTCCCGAGCTGTAGCAGCAGTGTCATTCTTCCCGTCGAGTGGATCAAGGGATCAGTGGCTTTCCCTCGAGGCTTGCCCATGAGGCTTTCTCACGAGGCTTTCTCACAGGGCTGTCCACGTGCCACCGTGCTGTGAGTCGATCCTCAGCTTGTAAGTCGAGGCAGTGCAGGGAAAACAGGTTTCCCTGGAATGGACTGAGATATCTGGGGTACTCTGGGAATGGTGGCACGACCATGGAGTTCCTCTCACCTTTCCTGTTGAGAGCGCCTCCTCTTGAGTTGTGAAGGGAAGACCGGGGAATTCTTTCCCGACGACGCAGGGAAAGGATACCTCCTCTCTAGCTGTGAGGCGGAAACGGGGCTCCTCTGGATGTGGGCGGGACTCTCGTGCTTCCTCTCGAGTGGAGACGGGTATGTCTGGGAACTTCTTGAGTTGCAGCAAGGGTGTGAAGAACCCTTTGGAAATTCCAGAGGTTTAGGTGTAATTAGGCTCGAGTCGCCTCAGGGGAAATGGGCCTCATCTCGCCTGGAGGGGAGAACCTCCTGGATTTTTTCGAGTTGTGACAGGTGATCTCGACTTACGACGGGGACCTGAGGGACCCGCTCTGGTGGCCTCAGGAAAGGCCATTCCCCATGCGAGTTGCTCGGGGGCCTCTCGGGATTCCTCTCCCGTCGATGCCGTGGCCTAAGACCTTGTGTGGAGTCGGTGCCGGAACCTGAGGATTCCTCTCCAGTGCTCACATGGATCTTGGCGTCCTTAAAGGCGAGATGAGGCCCATTTGCGCTGAGGCGTCTCGAGGCTAATCACACCTAACCTCTGGAAACTTCCAAAGGGTCCTTCACACCCTTGCTGCAACTCAAGAAGTTCTCCGACATACCCGTCTCCACTCGAGAGTATCAACATCTTCCCGCCCACTTTCAGAGGAGCACCGTTTCCACCTCATAGCTCGAGAGGAGGGATCCTTTCCCTGCGTGGTCTGGAAAGCATTCCCGGCGTTCCAGTCGCATCTCAAGAGGAGGCCCTCTCCACTGGAAAGGCGAGAGAAACTCCAGGGTCGTTCCGCCATTCCCAGAGTCCCCCAGATGTCTCTGTCAATTCCAGGGAAAACCTGTTTTCCCGGCACTGCCTCGACTTTCAAGCGAGGATCGACTCACACCACGGTGGCACGTGGGACAGCCCTGAGGAAAATCCTCGGTGGGAAAGCCTCGAGGGAAAGCACAGATCCCTTGATCCACGCGACGGGAAGTGTGACACTACTGCTACAGTTCGTGAGGAAAGCTCACGTGCATGCACCCACACGAGATGAGCACTGACTCCCCAGGGGAGGACTCCAGAAATACGCCAAGACCCATGTCAGCACTGGGGAGGAATCCTCAGGTTCCGGCCCCGACTCCACACAAGGTCTTAGGGCCCCAACATCGACGGGAGAGGAATCCCGAAAGGCCCCCTTGCAACTCCCATGGGCACTGGCCTTTCCTGAGGCCACCAGAGCGGGTCCCTGAGGTCCCCGTCTTAACTCGAGAGACCCTGCCCAACTCTAGAAAATCCAGGAGGTTCTCCCCTCCAGGCGAGATGAGGCCCATTTCCTCTGAGGCGTCTGGAGGCTCATCACATCTAAACTCTGGAAATTCAAAAGGGTCCTTGCTGCAACTCAAGAAGTTCCCCGACATACCCGTCTCCACTAGAGAGGAATCACGAGGGTCCGCCCACATCCAGAGGAACCCCGTTTCCGCCTGGCAGCTTGAGATGAGGGATCCTATCCTGCTTAGTCAGGAAAGATTTTTCGGCGTTCCCGTGGCATCTCAAGAGTAAGGGCTCTCAATAGGAAAGGCGAGAGGAACTCCAGGGTCGTGCCACCATTCCAAGAGTCCCCCAGATGTGTCAGTCCATTTCAGAGGAACCTGTTTTCCCTGCACTGCCTCGACTTTCACGCCTAGTATCGACTCACACCATGGTGGCACGTGGGACAGCCCTGTGGGAAAGCCTCGTGGGAAAGCCTCGAGGGAAAGGCACAGATCCCTTGATCCCCGCGACGGGAAGCGTGACACACCTGCTACACTGTCCCTGAGGTCACGGTCGTATGTTGAGAGCACCTGCCGCAACTCGAGAAAATCCAGGAGGTTCTCTGCTTCAGTCGAGATGAGGCCCATTTTCTCTGCGGCGTCTCGAGAGTAATCACGCCTAAACTCTGGAACTTCCAAAGGGTCCTACACACCCTTGCTACAACTCAAGAAGTTCCCCGACATACCCGTCTCCACTCCAGAGGAAGCACGAGGGTCCGGCCACCTCCAGAGGAGCTCCGTTTCCTCCTCCAAGCTCGAGATGAGGATCCTTCTCTGCTTCCTCGGGAAAGAATTTCCGACGTTTCCGACGCATCTCAAGAGGAGGCGCGCTGCACAGGAAAGGCGAGAGGAACTCATGGGTCGTGCCACCATTCCAAGAGTCCCCCAGATGTCTCAGTCCATTCCAGAGGATCCTGTTTTCCCTGCACTGCTTCGACTTGCACGGCGAGGATCGCGGTGGCAGAGGCGAGGATCGCGGTGGTACGTGGAGAGCCCTGTGGGAAAGCCTCGTCTGAAAGCCTCGAGGGAAAGCCACAGATCCCTTGATCCACGCGATGGGAAGCATGACACTGCTGCTACAGCACGGGGAAAAGCGCACGTGCATGCCCCCACTCGAGACGAGGACTGACTCCCCTGGGGAGACTCCAGAAGCACCTCAAGATGCATGTCAGCCCTGGAGAGGAATCTTCAGGTTCCGGCCCGACTCCACACAAGGTCTTAGGCCCTGGCATCGACGGGAGAGGAACAGCGACAGGCCCTCTAGCAACTCGCATGGGGACTGGCCTTTACTGAGGTCACCAGAGCGGGTCCATGAGGTCCCCGTCGTAAGTCGAGAGCACCTGCGCAACTCGGTAAAATCCAGGAGGTTCTCCCCTCCAGGCGAGATGAGGCCTGTTTCCACTGAGGTGTCTCGAGGCTAATCACACGTGACCTCTGGAACTTCCAAAGAGTCTTTCACAGCCATGCTGCAACTCAAGAAGTTCCCCGACATACCCGTCTCCACTCAAGAGGAAGCACGAGGTCCCGGCCACATCCAGAGGAGCTCCGTTTCCGGCTCGTAGCTCGAGAGGACGGATCCTTTCCCTGCTTGGTCCGGAAAGAATTCCCGGCATTCCCATCGCATCTCAAGAGGAGGCGCTCTCCAAAGGAAAGGGGAGAGGAACTGCAGGGTCGTGCCACCATTCCAAGACTCCCCCAGATATCTCAGTCCGTTCCACAGGAACCTGTTTTCCCTGCACTGCCTCGGCTTTCACGCCGAGGATCGACTCACACCACCGGACACGTGGGACAGAGCTGTGGGAAAGCCTCGTGGGAAAGACTCGAGGAAAGCCACAGATCCCTTGGTCCACGCAAGGGGAAGCGTGACACTGCTGCTACAGCTCGGGAGGAAAGCGCACGTGCATGCCCCCACTCGAGACGAGGACTGACTCCCCTGGGGAGACTCAGGAAGTACCCCAAGATCCATGTCAGCACTGGAGAGGAATCCTCAGGTTCCGGCACCGACTTCACTCAAGGTCTTATGCCGGGGTCCAGCCCGGTGGATCCAGGGAATTCGAAGGGTGGACGGCATTGGGTGGAAAGACTTGTTTATTTATTAATGTAAGATTAGATTAGGAAACTATAGTATAGTAAGAAGATTAAGTGGAGTAAGAGGGCTGAATAGCTTGGTTTACGGGACGGCCAATAAAATTCCAGACAAGGAATTGCACACCTACGTTGGGCCACCGGCCCCGCTTGAATATCTAAGGGTGCCTCGCCTTAAGCTCCTTTCGTGCGGTCTTAACAGCCAGGGCAAGTAAGTAGACCTGGCGAGCCTCCGCACTCCAGGTGGAGATTCAGCCTGAAGTTAAAGTAAAGAGCAGAGAGAAGGAAAGGTAGAGAAGAAGAAGAGAGAGAAAGACACGGGGGGAGCCAGAGTCCCAAGAAACCAGGCTGAGAGACTAGTTCGAGAATCTGGTCCGAGAAATTGGCCCCCGGCCCCTGGCCTCCTCCTTTATTGTTCAGAAGGTCTTTTATACTTTTGATAAAACATGGAGATCAATGGATAACACAAAATTATGTAGTGTTCGCAATCCAGATTCTTTCTGTATATCATTTTGTATACAAAAGGTCTCAGGTGATTTACATTATCTTCTGGCCAAGAGGCTTGTTAACACTTTTTGGCTCTCTTCCTTAATGAATGTTAATTTTGTTTCCCCTGAAGTGTTTTTCTTTAATCTGCATCTCCTTAAAGCATTAAAGTTACATCTCTATAGAACAAAGGTGCAGTGGGTTATAACAAAGAAGGTACTTAACTCAAAGTTCTAATGTTGCTAATACCAGGTCTACTACTTGTTTTTTCTATATACCAACTATATCTAAAAATAAAGGATATGAAAATTTGGCAGCAAGCATTGACCCAAAAATGAAACTTTTAATCAGTCCTATTCTAAAGATTTTGACTCCCTCGGAAGCTCCTGCATTCCTAGGATGTTTTAAGCTTCCTGTGCCTCCTGCGGTCAGGAGGCCTCAAACAATCACAAGCGCAGCTGTACGAGTCCTACAGGCAGGCTAGAAAGCCATCAGAGGGTTTTTGGATTGAAACACTCTTCAAATGCAGAAGACTAATGCCCTGAATTGACTTTTTCCAGAAAAGGTCAGAAGAGTGAAAAAGCAGAGCACAAAAACCGGCAGATTTTTGTTGGGGTACATGCTTAAAAATTTCCAGAGGGGTCCCTGAAGTCTGAGCACGCCTTGCGTATGTCAGCTTCCTTCCTCATAACCTTGTCACGGGCGGGCTTCCTCACACTGGCTCCCGGCAGTCTTAGGCCCCGGCATCGACGGAGAGGAATCCGAGAGGCCCCCGAGCAACTCGTAAGGGA
>NW_017199270.1:0-7395 GCF_001704415.2 Capra hircus | reverse complement strand
CATATCCATCCATGGACATATGGAAAAACCATAGCCTTGAACTGGATGGATCTTTGTTGGCCAAAGCAACGTCTCGGCTTTTTAATATGCTGTCTAGTTTGGTCATCACTTTTCTTCCAAGTCATAAATATGTTTTAAGTTCATGGAGGCAGCCATCACCTCACCTGCAGTGATTTCCAAGCCCCCCAAAATAGTCTGCTGCTGTTTCCAATGTTTTCCCATCTATTTGCCATGAAGTGATGAGACTGGATGCAATGATTTTAGTTTTCTGAATGCTGAGCTTTAAGCTAACTTTTTCACTCTCCTCTTTCACTTTCATCAGGAGACTCTTTAGTTCTTCTTCACTTTCTGCCATAAGGGTGGTGTCATCTGCATATCTGAGATTCTTGATATTTCTCCCAGCAATCTGGATTCCAGCGTGTGCTTCCTCCAGCCCAGTGTTTCTCATGATGTACTCTGCATATAAGTTAAATAAGCAGGGTGACAATACACTGCCTTGACATATTCCTTTTCCTATTTAGAACCAGTCTGTTGTTCCATGTCCAGTTCGAACTGTTTCTTCCTGACCTGCATACAGGTTTCTCAAGAGACAGGTCAGGTGGTCTGGTATTCCCATCTCTTTCAGAATTTTTCCCAGTTTATTGTGATCCACACAGTCAAAGGCTTTGGCATAGTCAATAAAGCAGAAATAGATGTCTTTTTTTTCTGGAACTCTCTTGCTTTTTCAATGATCCAGTGGATGTTGGCAGTTTGATCTCTGGTTTCTCTGCATGTTTTAAATCCCTCTTGAACATTTGGAAGTTCACAGTTCATGTGAACTTGGAGAATTTTGAGCATTACTTTACTAGTGTGTGAGATGAGTGCAATTGTGCAGCAGCTTGAATATTCTTTGTCATTGCCTTTCTTTGGGATTGGAATGAAAACTGACCTAATGACTAGATGTTTTCAATTGCATATGCTGAAAGAACTGGCTGTGCAGTTTTGAAGAAAAAAAAATCATTTTAACCCATTTTCTCTGAAGTGCAAGGCATATCATGGCCATCCCTGAATCATAAAGTCACCTTTTCTTTATGTAGTCATAGTTTCATGCCTAAATTATAGGCCAACTCATGCTCAAATTGACTCTGATGTCAGGGGCAGATCAACTAATAAAAAGCTTGGATTGTCCCTCTGGAGGAAAGTGAGATCTTTGTCCCACGAGAAGAATCTGAAGGGTTAAGGGAACTTGCAAGAGTGGGGAAAGCTTAGTCCATCCTACATGTACCAAAATCTTAAATAAGGCTTATTTGCTTTACCGAAGTAAACAAACAGATGATGAAAACAATTATAAATCAATGAAAGGTAAAGAAACTCATAGTCTGTTATCAAAAATTGCATTCTAAGAAAACTTTGTTCTCTTAACCTAGAGAGGAGACTAAATTCCATCTGGTACCAGCTTACCAGAAGACAAACAAACAAACAAACAAATTATCGGTAAGCTTAAAAAAATGTATATTCCATATATCTTGAAGTAGCAGTATTTCTGTAAAGGCATCAGTGTGAAATCATAGAAGACATGGTTAAAACCTGATTAAATAGAAATTGACAATGTAATCTGGTCACTGCTGCGACTTGAAATGCTTTAATATGATAACTGGAATTATAACTGACAGCATTTGACCAGGACATATCAGATTTTCACGGATGTCAGATAATTTCTAGGATATCTATATTAGGAACTGAAGGAATCTTTGAACCTAGGAAAGAAAACAACAGTCTCAAAGGCCCTTGCTGAATATCTATCAGCAAGGAATGTCTTTGCAAGGATCGCAAAATGAAGGGAAAATACACCGACCTGCCTCTGCAACTTCGGTCCTCTGAGCAGATCTGGAGGTCTCCCTTTGTATAAGCTAACCTGTTCCTTCCAAATAGAGGTTTGCAACACAAAACAAGTGGCCGCCTATTCTTCCTCGAAGGAGGATCTCTTTCCCCACATCCTGCGAACTCCCTTTCCCAGCCTCCAGGAAAAGCGCGTCTTGCAGTTCCTTTCAGAAAATCCTATGGACGGAGAAGCCTGGTAGGCTGCAGTCCGTGGGGTCGCTGAGGGTCGGACACGACTGAGCGACTGCACTTTCATTTTCACTTTCATGCATTGGAGAAGGCAATGGCAACCCACTTACTGTTCTTGCCTGGAGAATCCCAGGGACGGGGGAGCCTAGTGGGCTACCGTCTATGGCGTCGCACAGAGTCGAACACGACTGAAGCAACTTAGCAGCAGCAGCAGCAGCAGTTCCTTTCTTAGGGGCAGTTATCCCTGAGATTGGGACCTGGAAAGGCAGAGCCACCTCCACACACACGTCTTTTCTGTCCCCTTTCCTCTGGAGGAGAGCTCTAGTGAGCCTAGGTCTGTCAGGAAAATTCTTGGCTTTGACGGGATCCCACCCAGTGTGTGAACCTGCATACCCGACCTAGGGGCCACAGGGCACCTGTTTTGCTCGAGTGGGTCCTGGAGGGGTGCAGCATAGCAAGAGCTTAAAAATCCATCCAATTTGTCTTTTTTTTTTAACCTCGGAGAGAACGAGTTTGCTCCACCTCCACCCTTTGGCAGTGTGGAGGGAGAGAGGGCACCACCCTCTCCCAAAGGGGACATAGGGCCTACCAGGAGAGAAAGGCCCCTTGAGGAGCTGAGCCCAGGTAGGCAGCCAGTGATGTCAAGCACACTCCCGCTGCTTGCTTCTTCATGGGCACTCCCACGATCTGCTAGGAATGTCTTTGCAAGGATCTCAAAGGGAAGGGGAGATACATGGCCCTGTCTCTGGAACTTCAGTCCTCTGAGCAGATCTGGAGGTCTTGAGTTGTATAAGCAAACCTGTTCCTTCCAAATAGAGGCTTGCAAACACACCCCGGTGGTTGCCTCTTCTTCCCCGAAGAAGTCTTTCTTTCCCCACATGCTGCGAACTCCCTGTCCCAACCTCCAAGAATAGCGCTTCTTGCCATTCCTTTCTTAGAGGCAGTTATCCCTGAGCTTGGGGCCGTAGGGAGTAGCCCCACACTCACAGGGAAAGGCAAAGACTCCTCCATACATCTCCTCTATCCCCTTTGCTCTGGAGGAGAGCTCTAGTGAGCCTAGGTCTTTCAGGAAAATTCTTGGCTTGGACAGGATCTCACCCTGTTTGTGAACCTGCATACCCAACCAGGGGCCACAGAGCACCTGTTTCAGTAAAGTGGGCCCTGAAAGGGTGCAGCCTAGCAAGAGCTTGAAAACCCATTCAATTGCTGTTTTTGTACCTCTGACAGAGCGAGCTTGGCTCCACCCTTTGGCAGTGAGGAGAAAAGAGGCATGACACCCTCCCCAAGGGGACATGGGGCCTATTCGAGAGGAAAGGCCCCTTGTGGAGATGAGGCCAGGAAGGCACACAGTCGTGTCAAACACACTCCCACTGCTTGCTTCTTCAGGGGCACTCCCGCTATCAGCTAGGAATGTCTTTGCAATGATCACAAAGGGAAGGGGAGATACAGGGCCCTGCTTCTGGACCTCCGGTGCTCTGAGCAAATCTCGAGGTCTCCGTTGTTGGTCAAGGTCAAGGTCAAGTTCAAGTTCAAAAGTTCAAGTTCAAGTTCAAGTCAAGTTCAAGTTTCAAGTCAAGTCAAGGTCAAGGTCAAGGTCAAGAAGTCAAAGGTCAAGTCAAGTTCAAGTTCAAGTTCAATTCAAAGTTCAAGGTCAAGGTCAAGTTCAAGTCAAGGTCAAGGTCAAGTTCAAGGTCAAGGTCAAGGTCAAGTTCAAGTTCAAGTCAAGTTCAAGTTCAAGTCAAGTCAAGTTCAAGTTCAAGTTGAAGTTAAAGTTCAAGGTCAAGTTTCAAGTTCAAGGTCAAGTCAAGGCCAATTTCAAGTTCAAAGTCAAGGTCAAGGTCAAGTTCAAGGTCAAGGTCAAGTTCAACTTCAAGGGCAGGGCAAGGCCAAGCCAAGACCAAGGCAAGGGCAAGGGCAAGGCAAGGCCCAGGCCAAGGCAAAGGCCAAGGCCACCAAAGCGAAGCCCAAACCCCGTAACGCCTGACAAAAGGCAGAAGCCACTAGGCCCCTGTGCAGAGGAAGCCACTGAAGGCAGCAAGGCCACAGAGCTCCCCGACTCCCATTCCCACAGGAAGATGTGAGGATAAAGGGCCTCATCCCAGCACAGCACCCGCTCCCACCACCCCGCAACCCCGGCCCCGCCCCCCGCAGCACGCCCCCTGAAACAACACTGTCTTCCCAGAAAAGAGAACGGAGAAGCCATGTGTGTGCCAAAGGAGCAAGATGAACGAACGATGCCACGCCCTCCGAATTTGGGCACACCTGACGCCTCGGAACCCCGGCCTGGCCGATGGGTCCCAGCCGTTCTCGGGTGGAGGGGGTCAACACATTGGCCGAGAGCCCTTGCCCAGGCCACCCGCAAATCCCCTGAGATGTGATCCGACCACAGGGACCGAGGGCAAACGTACCGCTTGAGGTGCTGGAGGAGCCGAACGCAAGCCATGGTGGGAGAGGCACACGGGCACGCTGCAGACTGCTGGCCGAGTGGGCGGGGACCCAGCAGCTTAGGACTCTGGAGAACGGGAGGCGTCTCCGCCACCATTGACGTCAATAGGGTTTGGGTGGGTAGATGGTGGGGTCGCCCCTGGCCTCTTTCCAAGCAGAGACCCTGGACGGAGTCCCGTGGAGCGAGTGGGCTTTTCCCGGGCACGGCTGAGCCCTGGACCGCCAAGATCCCCGTTGGGGTGGGCGGGCAGTTCGCGCGCTTTGGTTTGTGGCCCTCCCTCGCAGCGGGGGTGGGATCAACCCCGGTGGATCAATCAGGGGCCCTCAGCAGTGCCAAGGGAGCTCACCGCCCAGGAAACGCCCCAAGGTCCCTTTGAATTGGCCACCAACGCCCCCTTTCCCAGCCTGCCTTGCTCTGGGATTTCCCGCCTTTTCACATTCCACAGGTCCCTGGGCCTCGACTGTCCCCCGCTGGCTCCTCCGAGGCATTCCGGGACACCAGACGCTCTCTCCAGCGCTTCCACCTAGATGCCTCGCTGTCCTCGCCTCCGTTTCCCCCATGCCCCCTCCCCAACTCCTCCATGGGCTCTTGGCATCCTTTCCCTACAGCAGTCCCAGAGTGCCACCGCCGAGGGCTTTGAGTTGCCTGGAGCCCAAGGCTCCGGCCAGAGACCTGAGGGGCCAGCGTCTGGACTGGCAGCTAATGCCATTTGGGGCTTTTCTCACGTGGAGCCTGAGGCCCGCACCTCCGCGGGCAACCCCCCAGCGCGAGTGCCCTGGAGACACCCGCCCAAGGGGACAGTGTATCCCCTACTGTGGGGAAGGAGGTTCCTGTTTTCCCTGCACTGGTTCGACTTTCACGCCGAGGATCGACTCACACCATGGTGGCAAGTGGAATAGCCCTGTGGGAAAGCCTCATGGGAAAGACTCCAGGGAAAGCCACAGATTCCTTGATCCACGAGAAGGGAAGCGTGACACTGCTGCTACCGCTCGGGAGGAAAGCGCACGTGCATGACCCCACTCGAGCCGAGGACTGACGCAAGCTTGGGAGACTCCAGAAGTACGCCAAGATCCATGTCAGCACTGGAGAGGAATCCTCAGGTTCCGGTCCCGACTCCACACAAGGTCTTAGGCCCCGGCATCGACGGGAGAGGAATCCTGAGAGGCCCCCTAGTACCTCGCATGGGGACTGGCCTTTCCTGAGGTCACCAGAGCGGGTCCCTGAGGTCTCCGTCGTAACTCGAGAGCACCTGCCACAACTCGAGAAAATCCAGGAGGTTCTCCCCTGCAGGCGAGATGAGGCCCGTTTCCACTGAGGTGTCTCGAGGCTAATCACACGTGAACTTTGGAACTTCTAAAGAGTCTTTCACAGTCATGCTGCAACTCAAGAAGTTCCCCGACATACCCGTCTCCACTCAAGAGGAAGCACGAGGGTCCCGGCCACATCCAGAGGAGCTCCGTTTCCGGCTCGTAGCTCGAGATGAGGGATCCTTTCCCTACTTGGTCGGGAAAGAATTTCCGGCATTCCCATCGCATCTCAAGAGGAGGCGCTCTCCAAAGGAAAGGGGAGGAACTGCAGGGTCGTGCCACCATTCCAAGACTCCCCCAGATGTCTCAGTCCATTCCATAGGAACCTGTTTTCCCTGCACTGCCTCGGCTTTCACGCCGAGGATCGATTCACACCACCGAGACACGTGGGACAGCCCTGTGGAGAGCCTCGTGGGAAAGACTCGAGGGAAAGTCACAGATCCCTTGGTCCACGCAAGCAGAAGCGTGACACTGCTGCTACAGCATGGGAGGAAAGGGCACGCTCATGCCCCCACTCGAGACGAGGCCTGAATCCCCTGGGGAGACTCCAGAGGTAGCCCAAGATCCATGTCAGCACTGGAAAGGAATCCTCAGGTTCCGGTACCGACTGCACACAAGGTCTTAGGCCCCGACATCGACAGGAGAGGAATCCCGAGAAGCCCCCGAGCAACTCGCATGGGGACTGGCCTTTCCTCAGGCCACCAAAGCGGGTCCTTGAGGTCCAGGTCGTAAGTCGAGAGCACCTGCCGCAACTCGAGAATATCCAGGAGGTTCTCCCCTCCAGGTGAGCTGAGGCCCATTTCCGCTAAGGCGTCACGAGGCTAATCACACCTAAACTTTCGAACTTCCAAAGAGTCCTTCACACCCTTGCTTCAACTCAAGAAGTTCCCCGACATACCCGTCTCCACTTGAGAGGAAGCACAAGAATCCCCCCCATATCCAGTGGAGCCCCTTTTCTGCCTCATAGCTCGAGAGGAGGGATCCTTTCAGTGCATGGTCGGGAAAGAATTCCCGGCGTTCCCGTCGCATCTCAAGAGGAGGCGCTCTCCACAGGAAAGGCGAGAGGAACTCCAGGGTCATGCCACCATTCCCAGAGTCCCCCATATGTCTCAGTCCATTCCAGGGAAACCTGTTTTCCTGGCACTGCCTCCACTTTCAAGCCGAGGATCGACTCACACCACGGTTGCACGAGGGAAAGCCCTGTGGGAAAGCCTCGTGGAAAGCCTCGTGGGAAACGCTCGAGGGAAAGCCACTGATCCCTTGATCCACACGAAGGGAAGCGTGACACTGCTGCTACAGCTCTGGAGGAAAGCACACGTGCAAGCCCCCCTCGAGACGAGGACTGACTCCCCTGGGGAGACTCCAGAAGTACCCAAGATCCATGTCAGCACTGGAGAGGAATCCTCAGGTTCCGGCACCGACACGACACAAGGTCTTAGGCCCGGCATCGATGGGAGAGGAATTCCGAAAGGCCTCTGAGCAACTCGCATGGTACTGGCCTTTCCTGAGGCCACCAGAGCGGGTCCCTGAGGTCCCCCGTCCTAAGTCGAGAGCACCTGCCGCAACTCGAGAAAATTCAGGAGGTTCTTCTCC
>NW_017199269.1:0-7395 GCF_001704415.2 Capra hircus | reverse complement strand
GTGTGAAGGACCTTTGAATTTTTCCAGATGTTAGGTGTGATTAGCCTCGAGACTCCTCAGCGGAAATGGGCCTCATCTC
The DNA here is from genome assembly GCF_001704415.2 of Capra hircus. Taxonomy (NCBI): domain Eukaryota; kingdom Metazoa; phylum Chordata; class Mammalia; order Artiodactyla; family Bovidae; genus Capra; species Capra hircus. Next base: position 7,316 of record NW_017199269.1, on the reverse strand, counting down.
GCGTGGAGGGGAGAACCTCCTGGATTTTCTCGACTTGGGGCAGGTGCTCTCGACTTATGATGGGGACAACAGGGACCCGCTCTGGTGGCTTCAGGAAAGGCCAGTCCCCATGCGATTTGTTCGGGGGCCTCTCGGATTCCTCTCCCGTCGATGCCGGGGCCTAAGACCTTGTGTGGAGTCGGTGCCGGAACCTGAGGATTCCTCTCCAGTGCTGACATGGATCTTGGGAAACTTCTGGAGTCTCCCCTGGGAGTCAGTCCTCGTCTCGAGTGGGGGCATGCACGTGCGCTTTCCTCCCGAGTGTAGCAGAAGTGTCACGCTTCCCTTCGCGTGGATCAAGGGATCTGTGGCTTTCCCTCGAGGCTTTCCCACGAGGCTTTCCCACAGGGCTGTCCCAGGTGCCCCCTTCATGTGAGTCGATCCCCGGCTTGAAAGTCGAGGCAGTGCAGGGAAAATAGGTTTCCCTGGAAGGGACTGAGACATCTGATTGTCTCTGGGGTGGTGGCACGACCTTGGAGTTCCTCTCGCCTTTCCTGTGGAGAGCCCCTCCTCTTCAGATGCGACGGGAATGCCGGGAATTCTTTCCCGACCACGCAGGGAAAGGATCCCTCCTCTCGAGCTAGGAGGCAGAAACGGGGCTCCTCTGGATGTGGCCGGGACTCTCGTGCTTCCTCTCGAGTGGAGATGGGTATGTCGGGGAACTTCTTGAGTTGCAGCAAGGTTGTGAAGGACCCTTTGGAAGTTCCAGAGGTTAGGTGTGATTAGCCTCGAGACGCCTCAGCGAAAATGGGCCTCATCTCGCTTGAAGGGGAGAACCTCCTGGATTTTCTCGAGTTGCAGCAGGTGCTCTCGACTTAAGACGTGGACCTCAGGGACCCGCTCTAGTGGCCTCAGGAAAGGCCAGTCCCCATGCGAGTTGCTCGGGGGCCTCTCAGGATTCCTCTCCGTCTATGCCGGTGCCTAAGAACTTGTGTGGAGTCGGTGCCGGAACCTGAGCATTCCTCTCCAGTGCTGACATGGATCTTGGGGTACTTCTGGAGTCTCCCCAGGGGAGTTAGTCGTCGTCTTGAGTGGGGGCATGCAAGTGAGCTTTCCTCCCGAGCTGTAGCAGCAGTGTCACGCTTCCCTTCGCGAGGATCAAGGGATCTGTGGCTTTCCTCAAGGCTTTCCCGCGATGGCTTTCCCACGAGGCTTTCCCACAGGGCTGTCCCACGTGCCACCGGTGGTGTGAGTCGATCCTCGGCTTGGAAAGTGGAGGCAGTGCAGGGAAAACAGGTTTCCCTGGAATGGACTGAGACATCTGGGGGACTCTGGGAATGGTGGCACGACCCTGGAGTTCCCCTCGCCTTTCCTGTGTTGAGCGCCTCCTATTGAGTTGCGACGGGAATGCCGGGCATTCTTTCCCGAACAAACAGGGAAAGGATCCCTCCTCTCGAGCTAGGAGGGGGAATCGGGGCTCCTCTGAATGTGGGCGGGACTCTCATGCTTCCTCTCGAGTGGAGACGGGTATGTTTGGGATCTTCTTGAGTTGCAGCAAGGGTGTGAAGGACCCTTTGTAAGGTCCAGAGGTTAGGTGTGATTAGCCTTGAGACACCTCAGTGGAAATGGTCCTCATCTCGCCTGGAAGGGAGAACCTCCTGGATTTTCTCAAGTTGCGCGCAGGTGCTCTCGACCCACGACGGGGCCCTCAGGGACCCGCTCTGGTGGCCTCAGGAAAGGCCAGTCCCCATGCAAGTTGTACGGGACCTCTCGGGATTCCTCTCCCGTCGGTGCCGGGGCCAAGGCCTTGTGTGGAGTCGGTTCCGGAACCTGAGGATTTCTCTCCAGTGCTGACATGGATCTTGGGGTACTTCTGGAGTCTCCCCAGGGGAGTCAGTCCTCGTCTCGAGTGGGGGCATGCACGTGCGCTTTCCTCCCGAGCTGAAGCAGCAGTTCACGCTTCCCTTCGCGAGGATCAAGGGATCTGTGGCTTTCCCTCGAGGCTTTCACGAGGCTTTCCACGACCCACAGGGTTGTCCCACGTGCCACGGTGGTGTGAGTCGATTCTCGGCTTGAAAGTCGAGGCAGTGCAGGGAAAACAGGTTTCCCTGGAATGGACTGAGACATCTGGGGGACTCTGGGAATGGTGGCATGACCCTGGAGTTCCTCTCGCCTTTCCTGTGGAGAGCGCCTCCTCTTGAGATGCGACGGGAACGCCGGGCATTCTTTCCCGACCAGGCAGGGAAAGGATCTCTCCTCTCGAGCAAGGGAGGCGGAAACGCGGCTCCTCTGGATGTGGGCGGGACTCTCGTGACTCCTCTCGAGTGGAGACGGGTATGTCCGGGAACTTCTTGAGTTGCAGCAAGGGTGTGAAGGACCCTTTGGAAGTTCCAGAGGTTAGGTGTGATTATCCTTGAGACGCTTCAGGGGAAATGGTCCTCATGTCGCCTGGAGGGGAGAACCTCCTGGATTTTCTCGAGTTGCGGCAGGTGCTCTCGACTTATGACGCGGACCTCAGGGACCCGCTCTGGTGGCCTCAGGAAAGGCCAGTCCCCAGCGAGTTGGTCGGGGGCATCTCGGGATTCCTCTCTTGTCGATGCCAGGGCCTAAGACCTTGTGTGGAGTCGGTGAAGGAACCTGAGGATTCCTCTCCAGTGCTGACATGGATCTTGGAGTATTGCTGGAGTCTCCCCAGGGGAGTCAGTCCTCGTCTCGATTGGGGGCTTGCACTTGCGCTTTCCTCCCGAGCTGTAGCAGCAGTGTCACGCTTCCCTTCCCTTGGATAAAGGGATCTGTGGCTTTCCCTCGAGGCTTTCCCACGAGGTTTCCCACAAGGCTTTCCCACAGGGATGTCCCACGAGCCACCGTGGTGTGAGTCGATCTTCGGCTTGAAAGTCGAGGCAGTGCAGGAAAACAGGTATCCCTGGAATGGACTGAGACATCTGGGGGACTCTGGGAATGGTGGCACGACCCTGGAGTTCCTCTCGCCTTTCCTGTGGTGAGCGCCTCCACTGGAGATGCAACGGGAACGCCGGGAATTCTTTCCCGGACCATGCAGGGAAAGGATCCCTCCTCTCAAGCAAAGAGGCAGAAACGGGGCACCTCTGGATGTGGGCGGGACTCTCGTGCTTCCTCTCGTGTGGAGACGGGTATGTCGGGGAACTTCTTTAGTTGCAGCAAGGGTGTGATGGACCCTTAGGAAGTTCCAGAGGTTAGGTGTGATTTACCTCGAGATGCCTCAGCGGAAATGGGCCTCATCTGGCCTGGAGGGGAGAACCTCCTGGATTTTCTCGAGTTGCGGCAGGTGGTCTCGACTTACAACGGGGACCTATGGGACCCGCTCTGGTGGCCTCAGGAAAGGCCAGTCACCATGCGAGTTGTTCGGGTGCCTCTCGGTATTCCTCTCCCGTCGATGCCGGGACCTAAGACCTTGTGTGGAGTCGGTGCCAGAACCTGAGGATTCCTCTCCAGTGCTGACATGGATTTGGGGTACTTCTGGAGTCTCCCCAGGGGAGTCAGTCCTCCTCTCGAATTGGGGCATGCACGTGCGATTTCCTCTCGAGCTGTAGCAGCAGTGTCACGCTTCCCTTTGCGTGGATCCACAGATCTCTGGCTTTCCCTCGAGGCTTGCCCAGGAGGCTTTCCCACAGGGCTGTCCCGCGTGCCACCGTGGTGTGAGTCGATCCTCGGCTTGAAAGTCGAGGCAGTGCAGGGAAAACAGGTTTCCCTGGAATGGACTGAGACATCTGGGGGACTCTGGGAATGGTGGCACGACCCTGGAGTTCCTCTCGCCTTTCCTGTGGAGAGCGCCTCCTCTTGAGATGCAACGGAAATGCCGGGAATTCTTTGCCGACCACGAGGGCAAGGATCCCTCCTCTCTAGCTAGGAGGCGGAAACGGGGCTCCTCTGGATGAGGGCGGGACTCGTGATTCCTCTCGAGTGGAGACGGGTATGTCGGGGAACTTCTTGAGTTGCAGCAAGGGTGTGAAGGACCCTTTGGAAGTTACAGATGTTAGATGTGATTAGCCTCGAGACGCCTCAGCGGAAATGGGCCTCATATCGCCAGCAGGGGAGAACCTCCTGGATTTTCTCGAGTTGCGGCAGATGCTCTCGACTTACGACGGGGACCTCAGGGACCCCGCTCTGGTGGCCTCAGGAAAGGCCAGTCCCCATGCGAGTTGCTCGGGGGCCTCTCGGGATTCCACTCCCGTCGATGCCGGCGTCTAAAACCTTGTGTGGAGTCGGTGCCGAACCTGAGGATTCCTCTCCAATGTTGACATGGATCTTGGGGTACTTCTGGAGTCTCCCCAGTGGAGTCAGTCCTCGTCTCGAGTGGGGGCATGGATGTGCGCTTTCCTCCCGAGCTGTAGCAGCAGTGTCACGCTTCCCTTCGCGTGGATCAAGGGATCTGTGGCTTTCCCTCGAGGCTTTCCCACGAGGCTTTGCCACAGGGCTGTCCCACGTTCCACCGTGGTGTGAGTCGATCCTTGGCTTGAAAGTCGAGGCAGTGCAGGGAAAACAGTTTTCCCTGGAATGGACTGAGACATTTGGGGGACTCTGGGAATGGTGGCACGACCCTGGAGTTCCTCTCGCTTTTCCTCTGGAGATCGCCTGCTCTTGAGATGCGAAAGGAACGCCGGGAATTCTTTCCCGACCACGCAGGGAAAGGATCCCTCCTCTCGAGCTAGGAAGCGGAACCGGGGCTCCTCTGGATGTGGGCGGGACTCTCGTGCTTCCTCTCGAGTGGAGACGGGTAAGTCGGGGAACTTCTTGAGTTGCAGCAAGGGTGTGAAGGACCCTTTGGAAGTTCCAGAGGTTAGGTGTGATTAGCCTCTAGACGCCTCAGCGGAAATGGGCCTCATCTGGCCTGGAGGGGAGAACCTCCTGGATTTTCTCGAGTTGCGGCAGGTGGTCTCGACTTACAACGGGGACCTATGGGACCCGCTCTGGTGGCCTCAGGAAAGGCCAGTCACCATGCGAGTTGTTCGGGTGCCTCTCGGTATTCCTCTCCCGTCGATGCCGGGACCTAAGACCTTGTGTGGAGTCGGTGCCAGAACCTGAGGATTCCTCTCCAGTGCTGACATGGATTTGGGGTACTTCTGGAGTCTCCCCAGGGGAGTCAGTCCTCCTCTCGAATTGGGGCATGCAGGTGCGATTTCCTCTCGAGCTGTAGCAGCAGTGTCACGCTTCCCTTTGCGTGGATCCACAGATCTCTGGCTTTCCCTCGAGGCTTGCCCAGGAGGCTTTCCCACAGGGCTGTCCCACGTGCCACCGTGGTGTGAGTCGATCCTCGGCTTGAAAGTCGAGGCAGTGCAGGGAAAACAGGTTTCCCTGGAATGGACTGAGACATCTGGGGGACTCTGGGAATGGTGGCATGACGCCTGGAGTTCCTCTCGCCTTTCCTGTGGAGAGCGCCTCCTCTTGAGATGCAACGGAAATACCGGGAATTCTTTGCCGACCACGAGGGCAAGGATCCCTCCTCTCTAGCTAGGAGGCGGAAACGGGGCTCCTCTGGATGAGGGCGGGACTCGTGATTCCTCTCGAGTGGAGACGGGTATGTCGGGGAACTTCTTGAGTTGCAGCAAGGGTGTGAAGGACCCTTTGGAAGTTACAGATGTTAGATGTGATTAGCCTCGAGACGCCTCAGCGGAAATGGGCCTCATATCGCCAGCAGGGGAGAACCTCCTGGATTTTCTCGAGTTGCGGCAGATGCTCTCGACTTACGACGGGGACCTCAGGGACCCGCTCTGGTGGCCTCAGGAAAGGCCAGTCCCCATGCGAGTTGCTCGGGGGCCTCTCAGGATTCCTCTCCCGTCTATGCCGGTGCCTAAGAACTTGTGTGGAGTCGGTGCCGGAACCTGAGCATTCCTCTCCAGTGCTGACATGGATCTTGGGGTACTTCTGGAGTCTCCCCAGGGGAGTTAGTCGTCGTCTTGAGTGGGGGCATGCAAGTGAGCTTTCCTCCCGAGCTGTAGCAGCAGTGTCACGCTTCCCTTCGCGAGGATCAAGGGATCTGTGGCTTTCCCTCAAGGCTTTCCCGCGATGCTTTCCCACGAGGCTTTCCCACAGGGCTGTCCCACGTGCCACCGTGGTGTGAGTCGATCCTCGGCTTGAAAGTGGAGGCAGTGCAGGGAAAACAGGTTTCCCTGGAATGGACTGAGACATCTGGGGGACTCTGGGAATGGTGGCACGACCCTGGAGTTCCCCTCGCCTTTCCTGTGTGTTAGCGCCTCCTATTGAGTTGCGACGGGAATGCCGGGCATTCTTTCCCGAACAAACAGGGAAAGGATCCCTCCTCTCGAGCTAGGAGGGGGAATCGGGGCTCCTCTGAATGTGGGCGGGACTCTCATGCTTCCTCTCGAGTGGAGACGGGTATGTTTGGGATCTTCTTGAGTTGCAGCAAGGGTGTGAAGGACCCTTTGTAAGGTCCAGAGGTTAGGTGTGATTAGCCTTGAGACACCTCAGTGGAAATGGTCCTCATCTCGCCTGGAAGGGAGAACCTCCTGGATTTTCTCGAGTTGGCGGCAGGTGCTCTCGACCCACGACGGGGCCCTCAGGGACCCGCTCTGGTGGCCTCAGGAAAGGCCCAGTCCCCATGCAAGTTGTACGGGACCTCTCGGGATTCCTCTCCCGTCGGTGCCGGGGCCAAGGCCTTGTGTGGAGTCGGTTCCGGAACCTGAGGATTTCTCTCCCAGTGCTGACATGGATCTTGGGGTACTTCTGGAGTCTCCCCAGGGGAGTCAGTCCTCGTCTCCGAGTGGGGGCATGCACGTGCGCTTTCCTCCCGAGCTGAAGCAGCAGTTCACGCTTCCCTTCGCGAGGATCAAGGGATCTGTGCTTTCCCTCGAGGCTTTCGCACGAGGCTTTCCACGAGGCTTTCCCACAGGGTTGTCCCACGTGCCACCGTGGTGTGAGTCGATCCTCGGCTTGAAAGTCGAGGCAGTGCAGGGAAAACAGGTTTCCCTGGAATGGACTGAGACATCTGGGGGACTCTGGGAATGGTGGCATGACCCTGGAGTTCCTCTCGCCTTTCCTGTGGAAGCGCCTCCTCTTGAGATGCGACGGGAACGCCGGGCATTCTTTCCCGACCACGCAGGGAAAGGATCTCTCCTCTCGAGCAAGGAGGCGGAAACGCGGCTCCTCTGGATGTGGGCGGGACTCTCGTGACTCCTCTCGAGTGGAGACGGTATGTCCGGGAACTTCTTGAGTTGCAGCAAGGGTGTGAAGGACCCTTTGGAAGTTCCAGAGGTTAGGTGTGATTATCCTTGAGACGCTTCAGGGGAAATGGTCCTCATGTCGCCTGAGGGGAGAACCTCCTGGATTTTCTCGAGTTGCCA
>NW_017199268.1:0-7396 GCF_001704415.2 Capra hircus | reverse complement strand
TCGATCTTTAAAGACTCCATACATATGAGTGAGGTCCTTCAGAAGCGCCTTCTCAGACCTCCTCCCATCATAAGCACAAGCATAATGAAAACACTGAGTTTTCATGGGCTCACGCAAAATTAGACTCACTTATGACTTTGCTTTGAGAAGAGTTGAACTACTCATTGTTTAAGAGAAATGACCCTTTCTTCTCTGAAGACTTGTGAATCATTCATAGGGTGTGGTGAATAAACTACTTAAGGATCTAATCCATAAAAATGCGATAGGCTAAGCACAGAGATGTTTTTCTCCCTTTCTCAAAGGATGGAACATTTTGTATTTGCACTGACTTTATGTCTTGACTTCATGTACAATTAGATATTGATTTTTTTAGTTGACATACAATAGGACTAAAAATATCGATATAATACTGATAACTCATGTTGGTATGTGTGGTTGTCACATAGGATTCACAGGAGATTTAGATTCACAGTTGTCAACGTAAAGGATGAATGCTATTTAGCTTCTTCGTGACTCTAGACCACGAATGAAGAGTTTTCCTCAACATATTTCACTGAGGGAAATACAAGGATGATAGGCATAATACTATGCTTCGACTCACGGATATCGAAGCATTGTTCACAATACAGATCTGATTTTCGAAATCAGGGTTCTTTCAGTGTCCTTGAACAGCATTTGTTTTTCTGGATACAGAAGAAAAAACTCATGAGTATCAAACTGGTTCCCAGAAAACATGTGTATGAATTGTTATCTTCCTGAACCAGGGATCAAACCCACATCACTTCCACCTCCTGCACTGGTAGGCAGAGTATTTCTTGATCAACTGCGCCACCTGGGAATCGACATACATTTCAAGGACCACTGCCATCAGCTTCTACTGTTCATGACCAAACTAGGAGAAACAACATTGGAAGAAGGACTCATAAGGGTACTCATAGGAAGTACTCATAAGTCAAGGAACCGTTCTACTGGGTCCTCTCGTTATTACTGGGACAAGTCAGTTCCTCCGATGATGATGGGTATAACTGAAAAATTATTACAAATGCATGGGATGCGATGTCTACATGATAAATGTGTTCCTCTTATACTATTGCTTCAGGGATGTCTACTTCCGCATGAACGACTGCACTACAAGGGATGCCTGCTATTCCAGCTCAAGCAACAGATAGTCAAGTGCAGATCATTGTCCTTTGTTGAAAATAATCAGCAGTTTGTCAACATAGGGAACATGCCGGAGGAACCCTTGGGATGGAACTCTAAAAACAGGTTGGGCCCTCTTTTTGCCAGGCCCTGCGATAAAATACAAATCAGAAAAAGAAAAATAGCATCGGTTTTGTCAGGACTTCCTCATCTTTTCTTTCTCGGTAGCAGGAAGCAGACATTGAGGCCAGAGGACTGCAGGATTTCATTGTGAACTAACGTTGGGTGGGGTGGAGGCTCATCACTCTAGTAAGAATGTGGCTCACTAAAACGGAATTTCATTCACTTCATGGACATAGAGTTCTAGAATCCTTCATTAAGGAATTCAATAAGCTATATTTCCTTACACCTTCACAATCTCTTGGTTTACAAGAATGTCAATTGCTAGTCCAGCACTTATAACAATGAGTGTTACAGGTAGTATGAGTGTATAAATGATGACGAGCAATGACAGGAAGTTTATTTATTCTCTGTTTGAATTCTTGATTTTTTTATATAATTTTTTATAATATCCTTACAGATGTAAATATTTTAGTGACATGTATAAATACACGTTGAGTAGTGCTATGATAACTCATAGTGTTGCCACAATAAATATCATGGTTATTATGTGCTTTTCATATATTCCTTTGGAGATTCTCTTGCATTACACATCATCATAAGATATTTAATAGTTTCCTAAACTGTACAGTAGGTCCTTGTGGCTTCTTTTATATATGGTAATGTATTTGTTAATAATTCAAACAAAAACTGGTACACAAATATTCATAGTGACATTCACAATAGCTCAAAGGTAGAACTCATTCAAGTGTCCGTTGGTGGGAGACTGAATATGCAACGCAAGGTATATTCAGAAGCTTGAACGGTATTCCACCATACAAAAAAGTACATTAAATGGTGCTGCCACTCTGCAAGACATTACACAAATGACTCCAAAACGAACACGTGGAAGAAATACATAGTTCGATTCCAATTCATGCTATGTACCCAAAAGGATTGGGAAAGGGGGCTGAAAAAAATGGATACTCCTTCCGTCATACTCACAACAGCAATGATTCACACTGGCAAACAAACAGAAGCAATCCGAAGTGTCCATGGCAGCCAATTCCATAAACAAACCTGTGGTATACACACAATGGAATCTGATTCGGCCCTTCAAAGTCAGTAATTCTGACAATGCGACAATGTGGACAAACCTTATGGTCATTAGATTAAGTGAAATAAACCAGACCAAAAAAAGACAAACGTTCTGTGATTCCGCTCATATGAGATATCCAAACAAGTCAAATCTGTCAGAAATAGCAGAAAGTGATTCCGACCGATCGAAAAGAGTTCATGTTTCATGGACCTCAGTTTCCCCTTGGAAAAAACTGACTTCCCATCATATCTCCAAAAACCAATTAGACAAATAACTGGAAGCTATATCCAGTCAAATGAATGTAGACATAATGTTACAGTGTACACCAAACTCACTCAAACTTCTCAACAGACAAAAGGCAAAACTGTATCTGTGGCACCTCAGCTTAGCTTAAAACTGTATCTACGGTACCTCCTTCTGCTTATAAAATTTAACAACAACAACAACACACTAAAGGCTATCCAAAAAAGGATAGAAAACACATATAACATCAACTTTAAAAAATTAGAAATTGAAACGGTGAAAAACCTTATTCACAAAACTTAAACACAAGCCACAGGAAACTATATTTATAAAATAGATATCTGATAAAGGATTGTTCTCCAAATATACCAAAAAATCTAGAACAATCTCATAAAATATGTATACACCTAAACACCTGGCCTACAAAAAATATAAAGATAGTAAATAAGCCTATCAAAAAGACTCAAAACCACATAGCATTAGGAAATGACAAACTAAAATAACAGTGAGGTAGCCACTGCACACCTATTAGATCCAGTCAACTCAAGAAAAGGGGGTAGGGCACAGCTTCTCCCGGTGGCTCAGTGGTAAAGAATCTGCCCTGACAATGCAAGACACTCTAGTTCGATCCCTTACCCCAGAAGATCCCACAAGCCACAGAGAAACATAGCTGGATTTTTCCACAGCTAAACAAGGCTCACCTGTGACCTGAATCCTTCATGTCCAGCACTTACTAAACAGCTTTGAAAACATGTCCAGACAAAAAAGGATCGCATGATTATATACAACAGCTCGACTTGGAATCACTACAAACTTTCAAATATCAGGATGTCTTCAGTAGATGACAGTGTAAACAAATGGGGATACATGCAAAGTGAAGGGGAGCAAATGCTACCACAAAATATACCACCTCAGCATGAGGATTAGTTGGACCCAATTAACTTTTCTTTTTTTAGAGGACACATGATCATCTCTGAAACCCAAGTTCAAGACAGCTCTTCTGTGAGTCACATTTACCAGAGAAATCTCATTTCAAAGGAATCCTCTCTATATGCCAGATAGAAGGATGAGACACAGTCTTTTGAAACTCTTTTTTCTTTTCTATCGATAGGGAAAGCTAAGCCGTAAATCTGCACAGCCACCATACCCTTCCTTTCCTTTGGTTGTATTTTTTTAAATATTTGTTTCTGTTTTCATTTGGCTGCGCCAGGTCAACCTTCATTGAGGCAAGCCAGATATTTAGCTACAGCATGCAAATTCTCTGTTTGTGGCATGGGAGATCTAGTTCTTGGATCAGGAAATGAACCTGGGCCTCCTTCTTTGGGAGTGTCCAGTCTCAGCCACTGGACCACCAGGAAGTGCCTGTTTTGTTTTCAGATGAAGATGGAATCTAAGGTGATATCTTGGGCCATTTCAGTCACTGACTCAGTTTCCTGAGTTTGTCCAAAGCACGCCACAAGGTGCACATTATTAAACTGGTTTGCAAAACAAGAAAAGGTTGTCTGCTACAACGCTGTATGCTTACAAATATCTAAATGGTAAATGGCATAGTATTGATTTTTCATTACTATGGGGGGAGAAAGAATGCAGGATTCATACATGTTACAACACGAATAAATATTCAAACCATCTTCAGTGAAAAAAAAATCCACATAGAAAAGGCCACCCAGAACCCTTATTCACCATGTCTGCTTTCAATCCATCAAGTTTGTCCAAATAACTGAAAATCTCAGTAACACTCTAAATAAAGAAAAAAGGATGAAGATGGAAACAAAAGATATATTCATACACTTGAACATTGCAAAGTGGAAGTGGGGCGGTGGATTACATTATAACGTAGATACCATATGATTTCCTGATTTTGGAGATTATGTGCTGGTTCTGCAGAAGGTACCCATTTTGGATAAAACACATAGAGTCTTTTAGATGATGTGGCAAATGCTAGCACTTGTTCCCATTGCTAGGCATTTTCTGTACATTTTAAATGACTGGAAAGTATACTAGGTTTCAAAACAACCATGTCAATACCACAAAAGAAATTTAGAGTAGACAGGCAGGAAGCTTTCTGATACAGGCCAAGACTTACCCAGACGAAGTTCAAGGGAAGCTGCGATGCTCACTGCCCTTGAAGGAGTCCACGTGGAATGAAGAAGTACTGTGGGAAGTCTCTTAGTAACCACCATGTCTTGGGTCCTCTGGATGACCTACTGCAGGAGAAACAGATGTTACAGATAAAACGTTCCACATCACTTCACAAAATGTTGTTAGACTACTTTCAGTAAAGCTGAATCATTTGGGATCAATTTACAATCATATAATAGACTACCATTTACAGTCCAAAAATCACTTGCATTTCTAGACACTCATAACAATCAGAAAAAAAAATTAAGAAACTCCCACTTAAATAAAACATCTAGCAACAAACTTAATCAAGAACATAAAAGACCAGTAGTCAGAAAACTAGAAAGCACTGATAAAGAAACCAAAGAAAACACAAATACACAGAAAACTATTCCACGCTCATGCACTGGAACAATGAGGAATTAAAAGGTCCATTCCAACCAAAGTCATCAACAAATACACGGACTGCAATCACAAAATAACATTCAATGGCATTTTTCACAGAAATAGAAATATTCCTCATATTAGACTGCTACTGTTGACCAGGACCTTAAACGGCCAAAAAGACTCTGAGAAAGAGGAACACAGCTGGAGGCATCTTCCTAACCCTCTTCAAACTACATCACGGAGCTGTAGTGACCACCACAGTGAGGAACTGGCAGGAACACAGACACATGGACTCCAGGAGAGAATAGAGAGCCCAGAAACGAACCCACATGTACATGGTCAGTTCCTGAAAATCAAACCAGGAACGAGCGAAGAGGAAAGGACAGTCTTCTCAAGAAACAGTGACAGGAAAACGGCCACCTACACGGAAGAACATCAGTGTTCATCCTCTACATCATCTAACGCAAATCGAACTGAAAACCCACCGCTTTGCACACGGAGCTCTTTCCCCCTGAGTCCTCCGAGATGGACCTCCAGTCAGCCCTCAGCTGGACACAGGAAACGTCTACTCCGTCCTCATTTTTCGCTCTTGCAGCGCCTCCCTGCTGGTGGGCACTGAGGCAACCCTGCTCCTCTCAGCCTGGATGCAGCCCTGTTATCCAGAAGCCTGAGCCCTGATGGTCCTGAGGAGACAAAGCTCCCGCCAGCTGCTCACGGGGCAGAGCCTAAAGGCAAAGCGTCCTGCGCCCGCGGGTCAGAGGGGGCTTTGGCGCCCCCCTGCGGGCCACAGGAGAAGAGCGGGCAGCCCGGCGCTCACAGACCTCAGAGGGCTCACCCAGAAGCAGCTCTGCTGCGAGCACTCAGACTGGAAGCCCAAACTGAAATGGAGCAGAATAGCTCCATGACCCTCCGCAAAACATGGCTAAGGAACAATCAGAGCCTGTATGGAATGCAGCCATAAAAAGGAACACATGTGAGTTTGTTCTAATAAAGGGGAGGGAAGTCAGTCAAAGAGAGAAAAACATGGAATCTAGAAGGATGGTACTGACGAGTCTGTTCACAGAGCAGCAATGGAGGTGCAGACATAGAGAACAGACTTACAGACGAGGGTGGGGAACAAGAGGGAGAGGGTGAGATGAATGGAGAGAGCAGCATGGATGCAGGTACACCAACCTTTGTAAATAGACAACCAATGGGAATTTGCTGTATGATTCAGGGAACTCAAACTGGGGCTCAGTAGTAACCTAGAGAGGTGGGAATGCGTGCGAGGTGGGAGGGAGATTCCAGAGCAAGAGGACATAGGTACACCTATGGTCAATTCATGTGGATGTATGACAAATCAAACCAATATTGTAAAGCAATGATCAATCAACTAAAAAGAAATAACTGTTTAAAAAAATATGAACATACACACAAACTTTGCAACAAGGTAACTCCATTTTAAAAACTATTGAAATTTTAGAAAACTACAAACGTTCTACATGACCTTCGGTCTGGTGATCAGGTCTAACATACACAAAACAAGCCAACTTACCCAATTATGAATACAAATGAGTTAACACATTGCCTTTTATCATTTCATACATTTACCCTGTGGAGGACCTTACTCGAGAGAACCAAAAAGAAACTGCTAAATGAACCACGGACCACCCACCCTGGCCAGGCAACAGAGAAAAGAAAACACTTGCAGGAGTCATCTCACAACAGGAGGTCCTGGGAAGGAACAAGGAACGAACAAGCTACCACCAACCAGAATTCTGGAGAGGTCAGGAGATGGGAGGCTCCAGTTCAGAGGTCCTACCAACCTCCCAGGATGCACTTCGCTGGAATCCATCTCGGCTGAGTGATGCGTGTGCCCCCAAGAAGGATCCCAATTCAGAATGCCTGGCAAGAGACAAACCAGAAATGAACCCGATGACCATAAAACCTGAGAGTGCGAGCCACGTGACAGAGTGGTTCTCTCCGTTTCCCTCACCCTCCTGCCCTCCACCCCGGCAGCCCTTCCCAATGAAGCCTCTCGCTTGGACAGCACTCCTCTCCTCAGACAACTCATTGCCCAGTGTCAGACAAGAACTCACTCTCAAGCCCTGGAAGGGAACCCCCTTCCTTCATCAAAAGCAATATCCAGGAGAAAAGAGCTTCAAAACGCTATCTTGCAGAGAAGGAAATCAGACAAGGCAATGGCAGCCCGCTCCAGTACCATTGCCTGGAGAATCCCACGGACAGAGGAGCCTGGTAGGCTGCAACCCCGGGGTCACTAAGAGTCGGACACGACTTCACTCACTTTTCACTTCACTGAGTCACTTT
>NW_017199267.1:0-7397 GCF_001704415.2 Capra hircus | reverse complement strand
AACTCTGCCAGATCGGGGGCTCTGAGCAGAGCTAGGCTCTGCGTACTGGCCCACTTAGCTCCGTGCAAGCAGGGCTTTCTCTTGACTGGGGCTCGGCTGCCTCCTCTTCTCCCGAGGAGGCTCGCTACACTGCTGCTGTGCTCTCGCCTATCAGGCGGGCGCGCAGGGCTCCTCCAGCAGGTCTTGCCTCAGGGGCTGCTTCCCCTGAGTTGAGGCTGTGGCGGGAACCAGACACGCAGGATAAGGCCCCAACCACCTGCACATGTCTCTGCTGGGGAGGAGAGTGCTAGGGAACCTACGTCTCTCACACACTTTCTAGCACCCACGGAGTCAGCCTCTGGGAGTGTGGGATGCAAAACCCAGCCAGGGGCCCTTGGAACCTGGTGCTCTCCGTGCGGAGCTTTGTCTGGGCGGCCAAGGAACCGCTGAAGGCCCTGCTGCTGTTGCCCTTCGCTTCCCTCTGGAGCTTCACTGTGGAGCCTGGCAGTGTGAACCACCCCTAAGCCCTCCTCAAGGACGCTTGGGACCTAAGTGCAAAGGCAAGGCAGGGGTAGGCTGAAGCCAGGAAGGCGCCAGTGGGCGTTTCCGCCTCACACAGCCTGCTCCTTCCTGGGGGGCCTTAAAGCAAGGCAAGTCTGCGCAAGGCTCGCCTATGGCAGAGCATCTTGGTGCCAGGAACTCTGGATCGGGCCTCTGAACAGAGCTAGGATCTGCCGTACTGGAGTCGCACTTAGCTTCTGGAAGCAGGATTTCAGCTTGACGGGGACTTGCTGCTCCTCTTCCTCTTCCCCTGCTGGCTGTGCACTCGCCTATCAGGCGGGGGGGCGCAGGGCTCCTCCAGCAGGTCTTGCCTCAGGGCTGCTTCCCCTGAGTTGGGGCTGTGGGCAGGAACCCAGACACGCAGGATCAGGCCCCAAACACCTGCACATGTCTCTGCTGGGAGGAGAGTGCTAGGGAACCTACGTCTGTCATACACTTTCTGGGCACCCAAGGAATCAGCCTCCGTGTGTGCGGGGCTGAAAACCCCAGCCAGGGGGACCTGGGAGCCTGGTGCTCTCCGTGTGGCGCTGAATCTGGCGGCCAAGCAACCGCTGGAGGAGCCCTGCAGTTGCCCTTCCCTTCTGACAGAATTCTCACTGCTGGAGCCCTTGGCAGTGTGCAACCCACCAGCCCCTAAGCTCTCCTTAAGGAGGACTGGGACCTAAGTGCAAAGGCAAGGCAGGATTGGAGCTGAGGCAAGAAAGGCGCCAGTGGCGACTCCCAGGCTCCTGCTGCCTGCTCCTTCCTGGAGAGGCAGCCTAAAAGCAAGGCAAGTCTGGGCAAGGCTAGCCCCCGGCAGAGCAGCCTCGCGCCAGGAACTCTGCCAGATCGGGGCTCTGAGCAGAGCTAGAGCTCTGCCGTACTGGAGGCGCACTTAGCTCCGTGCAAGCAGGGCTTTCAACTTGACGGGGCTGGGCTGCCTCCTCTTCCCCCGAGGAGGCTCGCTTCCCTGCTGGCTGTGCACTCGCCTATCAGGCGGGGGCGCAGGGCTCCTCCAGCAGGTCTTGCCTCAGGGGCTGCTTCCCCTGAGTTGGGGCTGTGGGCAGGAACCCAGACACGCAGGATCAGGCCCCAACACCTGCACATGTCTCTGCTGGGGAGGAGAGTGCTAGGGAACCTACGTCTGTCATACACTTTCTGGGCACCCAAGGAATCAGCCTCCGTGTGCGGGGCTGAAAACCCCAGCCAGGGGCCCTGGGAGCCTGGTGCTCTCGGTGCGGCGCTGATTCTAGGCGGCCTAGAAACCGCTGGAGGAGCCCTGCAGTTGCCCTTCCCTTCCCTCTGACAGAGCTCTCACTGCTGAAGCCCTTGGCAGTGTGCAACCCACCACCCCCTAAGCCCTCCCCAACCACGCCTGGCACCTATGTGCAAAGGCAAGGCAGGATTGGAGCTGAGGCAAGGAAGGCACCAGTGGCGTCTCCCAGGCTCGCTCAGACAGCTCCTTCCTGGGGAGGGAGCCTAAAAGCAAGGCAAGTCTGGGCAAGGCGAGCCCCCGGCCGAGCAGCCTCGCGCCAGAAACTCTGCCAGATCGGGGCTCTGAGCAGAGCTAGAGCTCTGCCGTACTGGAGGCCCACTTAGCTCCGTGCAAGCAGGGCTTTCCTCTTGACTGGGCTCGGCTGCCTCCTCTTCTCCCGAGGAGGCTCGCTACACTGCTGGCTGTGCTCTCGCCTATCAGGCGGGCGCGCAGGGCTCCTCCAGCAGGTCTTGCCTCAGGGGCTGCTTCCCCTGAGTTGAGGCTGTGGGCGGGAACCCAGACACGCAGGATAAGGCCCCAACCACCTGCACATGTCTCTGCTGGGGAGGAGAGTGCTAGGGAACCTACGTCTCTCACACACTTTCTAGGCACCCACGGAGTCAGCCTCTGGGAGTGTGGGGATGCAAAACCCAGCCAGGGGCCCTTGGAACCTGGTGCTCTCCGTGCGGAGCTTTGTCTGGGCGGCCAAGGAACCGCTGAAGGAGCCCTGCTGTTGCCCTTCGCTTCCCTCTGACAGAGCTTTCACTGCTGGAGCCCTTGGCAGTGTGCAACCCACCAGCCCCTAAGCCCTCCTCAAGGACGCTTGGGACCTAAGTGCAAAGGCAAGGCAGGGGTAGAGCTGAAGCCAGGAAGGCGCCAGTGGCGTTTCCGAGCCTCACACAGCCTGCTCCTTCCTGGGGAGGGAGCCTTAAAGCAAGGCAAGTCTGCGCAAGGCTCGCCTATGGCAGAGCATCTTGGTGCCAGGAACTCTGCCAGATCGGGCCTCTGAACAGAGCTAGAGATCTGCCGTACTGGAGTCGCACTTAGCTTCGTGTAAGCAGGGATTTCAGCTTGACGGGGACTTGCTGCCTCCTCTTCCCCCGAGGAGGCTCGCTTCCCTGCTGGCTGTGCACTCGCCTATCAGGCGGGGGGCGCAGGGCTCCTCCAGCAGGTCTTGCCTCAGGGGCTGCTTCCCCTGAGTTGGGGCTGTGGGCAGGAACCCAGACACGCAGGATCAGGCCCCAAACACCTGCACATGTCTCTGCTGGGGAGGAGAGTGCTAGGGAACCTACGTCTGTCATACACTTTCTGGGCACCCAAGGAATCAGCCTCCGTGTGTGCGGGGCTGAAAACCCCAGCCAGGGGACCTGGGAGCCTGGTGCTCTCCGTGTGGCGCTGAATCTGGGCGGCCAAGCAACCGCTGGAGGAGCCCTGCAGTTGCCCTTCCCTTCCCTCTGACAGAATTCTCACTGCTGGAGCCCTTGGCAGTGTGCAACCCACCAGCCCCTAAGCTCTCCTTAAGGAGGACTGGGACCTAAGTGCAAAGGCAAGGCAGGATTGGAGCTGAGGCAAGAAAGGCGCCAGTGGCGACTCCCAGGCTCCTGCTGCCTGCTCCTTCCTGGAGAGGCAGCCTAAAAGCAAGGCAAGTCTGGGCAAGGCTAGCCCCCGGCAGAGCAGCCTCGCGCCAGGAACTCTGCCAGATCGGGGCTCTGAGCAGAGCTAGAGCTCTGCCGTACTGGAGGCGCACTTAGCTCCGTGCAAGCAGGGCTTTCAACTTGACGGGGCTGGGCTGCCTCCTCTTCCCCCGAGGAGGCTCGCTTCCCTGCTGGCTGTGCACTCGCCTATCAGGCGGGGCGCAGGGCTCCTCCAGCAGGTCTTGCCTCAGGGGCTGCTTCCCCTGAGTTGGGGCTGTGGGCAGGAACCCAGACACGCAGGATCAGGCCCCCAACACCTGCACATGTCTCTGCTGGGGAGGAGAGTGCTAGGGAACCTACGTCTGTCATACACTTTCTGGGCACCCAAGGAATCAGCCTCCGTGTGTGCGGGCTGAAAACCCCAGCCAGGGGCCCTGGGAGCCTGGTGCTCTCGGTGCGGCGCTGATTCTAGGCGGCCTAGAAACCGCTGGAGGAGCCCTGCAGTTGCCCTTCCCTTCCCTCTGACAGAGCTCTCACTGCTGAAGCCCTTGGCAGTGTGCAACCCACCACCCCCTAAGCCCTCCCCAACACGCCTGGCACCTATGTGCAAAGGCAAGGCAGGATTGGAGCTGAGGCAAGGAAGGCACCAGTGGCGTCTCCCAGGCTCGCTCAGACAGCTCCTTCCTGGGGAGGGAGCCTAAAAGCAAGGCAAGTCTGGGCAAGGCCCCCCGGCCGAGCAGCCTCGCGCCAAACTCTGCCAGATCGGGGCTCTGAGCAGAGCTAGAGCTCTGCCGTACTGGAGGCCCACTTAGCTCCGTGCAAGCAGGGCTTTCCTCTTGACTGGGCTCGGCTGCCTCCTCTTCTCCCGAGGAGGCTCGCTACACTGCTGGCTGTGCTCTCGCCTATCAGGCGGGCGCGCAGGGCTCCTCCAGCAGGTCTTGCCTCAGGGGCTGCTTCCCCTGAGTTGAGGCTGTGGGCGGGAACCCAGACACGCAGGATAAGGCCCCAACCACCTGCACATGTCTCTGCTGGGGAGGAGAGTGCTAGGGAACCTACGTCTCTCACACACTTTCTAGGCACCCACGGAGTCAGCCTCTGGGAGTGTGGGGATGCAAAACCCAGCCAGGGGCCCTTGGAACCTGGTGCTCTCCGTGCGGAGCTTTGTCTGGGCGGCCAAGGAACCGCTGAAGGAGCCCTGCTGTTGCCCTTCGCTTCCCTCTGACAGAGCTTTCACTGCTGGAGCCCTTGGCAGTGTGCAACCCACCAGCCCCTAAGCCCTCCTCAAGGACGCTTGGGACCTAAGTGCAAAGGCAAGGCAGGGGTAGAGCTGAAGCCAGGAAGGCGCCAGTGGCGTTTCCGAGCCTCACACAGCCTGCTCCTTCCTGGGGAGGGAGCCTTAAAGCAAGGCAAGTCTGCGCAAGGCTCGCCTATGGCAGAGCATCTTGGTGCCAGGAACTCTGCCAGATCGGGCCTCTGAACAGAGCTAGAGATCTGCCGTACTGGAGTCGCACTTAGCTTCGTGTAAGCAGGGATTTCAGCTTGACGGGGACTTGCTGCCTCCTCTTCCCCCGAGGAGGCTCGCTTCCCTGCTGGCTGTGCACTCGCCTATCAGGCGGGGGCGCAGGGCTCCTCCAGCAGGTCTTGCCTCAGGGGCTGCTTCCCCTGAGTTGGGGCTGTGGGCAGGAACCCAGACACGCAGGATCAGGCCCCAAACACCTGCACATGTCTCTGCTGGGGAGGAGAGTGCTAGGGAACCTACGTCTGTCATACACTTTCTGGGCACCCAAGGAATCAGCCTCCGTGTGTGCGGGGCTGAAAACCCCAGCCAGGGGACCTGGGAGCCTGGTGCTCTCCGTGTGGCGCTGAATCTGGGCGGCCAAGCAACCGCTGGAGGAGCCCTGCAGTTGCCCTTCCCTTCCCTCTGACAGAATTCTCACTGCTGGAGCCCTTGGCAGTGTGCAACCCACCAGCCCCTAAGCTCTCCTTAAGGAGGACTGGGACCTAAGTGCAAAGGCAAGGCAGGATTGGAGCTGAGGCAAGAAAGGCGCCAGTGGCGACTCCCAGGCTCCTGCTGCCTGCTCCTTCCTGGAGAGGCAGCCTAAAAGCAAGGCAAGTCTGGGCAAGGCTAGCCCCGGCAGAGCAGCCTCGCGCCAGGAACTCTGCCAGATCGGGGCTCTGAGCAGAGCTAGAGCTCTGCCGTACTGGAGGCGCACTTAGCTCCGTGCAAGCAGGGCTTTCAACTTGACGGGGCTGGGCTGCCTCCTCTTCCCCCGAGGAGGCTCGCTTCCCTGCTGGCTGTGCACTCGCCTATCAGGCGGGGGCGCAGGGCTCCTCCAGCAGGTCTTGCCTCAGGGGCTGCTTCCCCTGAGTTGGGGCTGTGGGCAGGAACCCAGACACGCAGGATCAGGCCCCAACCACCTGCACATGTCTCTGCTGGGGAGGAGAGTGCTAGGGAACCTACGTCTGTCATACACTTTCTGGGCACCCAAGGAATCAGCCTCCGTGTGTGCGGGGCTGAAAACCCCAGCCAGGGGCCCTGGGAGCCTGGTGCTCTCGGTGCGGCGCTGATTCTAGGCGGCCTAGAAACCGCTGGAGGAGCCCTGCAGTTGCCCTTCCCTTCCCTCTGACAGAGCTCTCACTGCTGAAGCCCTTGGCAGTGTGCAACCCACCACCCCCTAAGCCCTCCCCAACGACGCCTGGCACCTATGTGCAAAGGCAAGGCAGGATTGGAGCTGAGGCAAGGAAGGCACCAGTGGCGTCTCCCAGGCTCGCTCAGACAGCTCCTTCCTGGGGAGGAGCCTAAAAGCAAGGCAAGTCTGGGCAAGGCGAGCCCCCGGCCGAGCAGCCTCGCGCCAGAAACTCTGCCAGATCGGGGCTCTGAGCAGAGCTAGAGCTCTGCCGTACTGGAGTAGGCAAGCTCCGTGCAAGCAGGGCTTTCCTCTTGACTGGGCTCGGCTGCCTCCTCTCCCCGAGGAGGCTTGCTACCGCTTCCCGTTGCCTGGCTGTTGGCACATGTCTGGCTATCCGGGCCCGGGGGCGGCAGGGCCCCCTCCTCCAGCCTAAGGTATTGCTATTTTCAGGGGCTTGCTTTCCGCTGGGTCGGGGCTGTGGGGCTAGGAGAACCCAGACAGTGTCAGGATGCAGGGCCGCAAACACACTGGCAGCATGGTTTCACTTGCTGGCTGGAGAGGAGAAGTGGCTAGGGAACCTACGTCTGTCATACACTTTCTTCTGGGCATCCGCAAGGATCAGGGCCGTCCTGTGGTGGCGGGGCTGAAAACCCAGCCAGGGGGAACCTGGGAGGCCTGGGTGGCTCTCCGTGTGGCGCTGAAAAATCTGGCGGCCAAAGCAACCGCTGGAGAAGCCCTGCAGTGTTTGCTTACATTCCTTTCCCTCCTGACAGAATTCTCACTGCTGGAAGCCGCTTTGGCAGTGGTGCAAACCCACCCAGCCCCTAAAGCTCTTCCTTTAAGGAGGGACCTGGGACACTAAGTGCAAAGGGGCAAGGCAGGGAATTTTGGAGCTGAGGCAAAAGAAAGGCGGCCAGTTGGCCGACTCCCCCAGGCTTTACTGCGGCCGGCTTCCTTCCCTGGAGGAGGCAAGCCTAAAAGCGCAAGGGCAAGTCTGGGCAAGGCCGAGGCCGCTGGCCGAAAGCCAGGCCCCTCTGCGCCACAGAAATCCTCCCTGCAAGAATCGGGGGTGCTCTGAAAGCAGAGCTATGAGCTCTGGTTCCGTACTGGAAGCCCCACTTTAGCTTCTCGTGCAATGCAAGGGCCTTTTCTCTCTTGAACCTTGCCTCGGCTTTGCCTGCCTCTGCTCCCCGAGGAGGCTTTGCTAACTGCTGGCTTGGTGCTAAGTCGCCTATCCAGGCGGGAGGGCGCATAGGGCTCTCCAGCAGTGTCTTTTTTGTTTGCCTCAAGGGCTGCCTTTCCCCGAGAGTTATGGGGCCTGTGGGGGCGGGAATGCCGAGAACTACGCAGGATAGGCTC
>NW_017199266.1:0-19610 GCF_001704415.2 Capra hircus | reverse complement strand
TGTGCCGTAGGAAAACTTCCAGAGGGGTCGCCTGGAAGTCTGAAAACAGCCTGCTATGTCAGCTCTTTCGCTTCTCGATGACGCTTATCTACGGGCGGAGTCTCTCATACTGCTCCCCAGCTCAGTCCAATCCCAGAGGAACCTGTTTTCCCTGCACTGCCTCTCGACTTTCACGCTGAGGATCAGACTCACACCACCGTCGGCACGAGGGAACAGCCCTGTGGAGAAAGCCTCGTGGGAAAGCCTCCAGGGAAAGCCACAGATCCCTTGATCGACACGACGGGAAGCGTGACCCTGCTGCTACAGCTCGGCGAGGGAAAGCACACGTAGCGTGCCCTCACTTGAGAGGCAGGATTGACTCTCCAGGGGAGACTCCAGAAGAACCCCAATATCCATGTCAGCAGCTGCAGAGGGAAACGTCAGGTTCGCGGCCCGAAGTCCAACACAGTTGTTCGGCTCCGGGCATCAACAGGAGATTATCAAGAGAAGCCGCCCAGCATCTGGCATGGGGACTGGCCTTTGACTGAAGCCACCAGAAGGCGGGTCCCTGAGGTCCCTGTCTTAAGTCGGAGCACCTGCCGCAATCTCGAGAAAAATCCAGAGGTTCTCCCTCCAGTGCGAGATGAGGCCCATTTCCAATGAGGTGTCTCGAGGCTTAATTACATCTAATCTCTGGAACTTCCAAAGGGTCCTTCACACCCTTGGCTGCAACTCAAGAAGTTCCCCGACATTCCCCATCTCCACTCGAGAGGAAACACGAGGGTCCCTGCCCACATCCAGAGTAGCCCCGTTTCACTCCTCCTAGCTAGCAGATGAGGGATCCTTTCCCTTGCTGGTTCGGGAAGAACTTCCGAGCATTTCCGTCGCATTCTCAGGTGGAGGCACTCTCCCACAGGAAGGGAGAGAGGAATACCATGGTCGCTGCACACATTCCATAGCGTCCCCAGATGTCTCAGTCCATTCCAGAGGATCTGTTTTACAGACGTGCCTAAACTTTCATGCGAGGATCGCCCTCACACCACAGGTGGCACGTGGGACAGCCCTGTGGGAAAGCCTCGTTGGAAAGCCTCTAAGAAAAGCCTAGAGGAAAAGCCACAGATCCATTGATCCACGCGCGTCGGGAAGATGACACTGCTGCTACAGCTCGGGAGGAAGGGCATGCGCATGCGCATGCCCCCACTGGAGACGAGGACTGATTCCCCTTGGGAGACTTCAGAAGTATCCCAAAAAACATGTCAGCACTGGAGAGGAATACTCAGGTTCTGGCCCCCACTCCACACAAGGTCTTGGGCCCCGGCATGTACCAGTGAGGAATCCCGAGAGGCCCTCTAGCAACTCGCATGGGGACTGGTCTTTCCTAAGGCCAACAGAACGGGTCCCTGAGGTCCCCGTCGTAAGTCGAGAGCACCTGCCACAACTCGAGAAAATGAAGGAGATTCTCCCCTTCAGGCGAGATGAGGCCCATTTCCACTGAGACGTCTCGAGGCTAATCTCACCTAACCTCTGGAACTTCCAAAGGGTCCTTCACACCCTAGCTGCAACTCAAGAGGTTCCACGAGAGGACCCGTCGCCACTCCATAGGAAATCAACAGGGTACCACCCACATCCAGAGGAGCCCCAATTCCCTCTCCTGGCTCAAGATGAGGGTTCCTTTCCCTGATTGGCCGGGAAAAATTCCTGTCGTACCTGTCGCATCTCAAGAGGAGGCACGCTCCACAAGAAAGGTGAGAGGAACTCCAGGGTTGTTCCACCATTCCAAGAGTCCCCCAGATGTCTCAGTCCTTTCCAGAGGAACTTGTTTACCCTGCACTGCCTCGACGTTCACGCGGAGGACCGACTAACACGGATGGTGGCACGTGGGACAGCCTTGTGGGAAAGCCTCGTGGGAAAGCCTCGTGGGAAAGCCTCGTGGAAAGCCTCGTGGGAATGCCTCGAGGAAAGCCACAGATCCCTTGATCCACGCGGAAGGGAAGCGTGACAGTTCTGCTACAGCTCGGAGAGGAAAGCGAACGTGCATGCCCCCACTGCGAGACGAGGACTGACTCCCCTGGGGAGACTCCAGAAGTAACGCCAAGATGCCATGTCAGCACTGGAGAGGAATCCTCAGGTTCCGGCACCGACTCCACACAAGGTCTTAGGCCCCGGCGTCGAACGGGAGAGGAATCCCGAGAGGTTCCACTGAGCAACTCGCATGTGGACTGGCCTTTCCTGAGGACACCAGAGCGGGTCCCTGAGGTCCCCGTCGATAAGTCGAAAGCACCATGCCGCAACTCGAGAAAATCCAGGAGGTTCTCCCCTCCAGGCGAGATGAGGCCCTTTTCCTCTGAGGCGTCTGGAGGCTAATCATACCTAACCTCTGGAACTTCCTAAAGGGTCCTTCACACCACTTGCTACAACTCAAGAAGTTCCCCAACATACCCTGATCTCCACTCGAGAGGAAGCACGAGAGTCCCGACCACATGCAGAGGAGCCCCGTTTCCGCCTCGTACCTCGCGGTCAGGTATCCTTTCCTTGTATGTTCCGGAAAGAATTCCCGGTGTTCCCGTCGCATCTCATGAGGAGGCGCTCTCCACAGGAAAGGCAGGAGAAACTCCAGTGTCGTGACATCATTCCAAGAGTCCCCAAGATAGCTCAGTGTGCCGGTGTCCAGGCCCGCTGCATCCAGGGAATTCGGCGGATGGACAGGCGTTGACGTGAAAAGTCTTGTGTATTTATTAATGTAAGATTAGATTCAAGAAATTATAGGGTAGTAAGAAAATTAACTGGAGGAAAAAGGTCTGAATAGGTAGGATTACGCGGAAGGCCAATAAAATTTCCCGACAAGGAATTTTCTGGCGGACTCTGGGAATGGTGGCACGACCCTCGAGTTCATCTCGCCTTTCCTGTGGAGAGCGCCTGCCTCTTGAGATGCGACGGGAACGCCGGAATTCTTTCCCGACCACGCAGGGAAAGGATCCCTCCTCTGCGATCTAGTCAGGCGAAACGGGGCTCTTCTGGATGTGGGCGGGACTCTCGTGCTTCCTCTCGAGTGGAGACGGGTATGTCGGGGAACTTCTTGAGTTGCAGCAAGGGTGTGAAGGACCCTTTGGAAGTTCCAGAGGTTAGGTGTGATTAGCCTCGAGACGCCTCAGCGGAAATGGGCCTCATCTCGCCTGGATGGGGAGAACCTCCTGGATTTTCTCGAGTTGCGGCAGGTGCTCTCGACTTACGACGGGGACCTCAGAGACCCGCTCTGGTGGCCTCAGGAAAGGCCAGTCCCCATGTCGAGTTGCTCGGGGGCCTCTCGGGATTCCTCTTCCGTCGATGCCGGGGCCTAAGATCTTGTGTGGAGTCGGTGCCGGAACCTGAGGATTCCTCTCCAGTGCTGACATGGATCTTGGGGTACTTCTGGAGTCTCCCCACGGGGAGTCAGTCCTCGTCTCGAGTGGGGGCATGCACGTGCGCTTTCCTCCCGAGCTGTAGCAGCAGTGTCACGCTTCCCTTTCGTGTGGATCAAGGGATCTGTGGCTTTCCCTCGAGGCTTTCCCACGAGGCTTTCCCACGAGGCTTTCCCACAGGGCTGTCCCACGTGCCACCGTGGTGTGAGTCCGATCCTCAGCTTGAAAGTCGACGCAGTGCAGGGAAAACAGTTTTCCCTGGAATGGACTGAGACATCTGGAGGACTCTGGGAAATGGTCGCATGACCCTGGAGTTCCTCTCGCCTTTCCCGTGGAGAGTGCCTCCTCTTGAGATTCGACGGGAAACTGCCGGGAATTCTTTCCCCGACCACGCAGGGAAAGGATCCCTCCTCTCGAGCTAGGAGGCGGAAACGGGGCTCCTCTGGATATGGGCGGGACATTCGTGCTTCCTCTCGAGTGGAGACGGGTATGTAGGGGAACTTCCTGAGTTGCAGCAAGGGTGTGAAGGACCCTTTGGAAGTTCCAGAGGTTAGGTGTGATTAGCCTTGAGACGCCTCAGTGGAAATGGGCCTCATCTCTCCTGGAGGGGAGAACCTCCTGGATTTTCTCGAGTTGCGGCAGGTGCTCTCGACTTAGGTCGGGGACCTCAGAGACCCGCTCTGGTGGCCTCAGGAAAGGCCAGTCCCCATGCGAGTTGCTCGTGGGCCTCTTGGTATTCCTCTCCCTTCGATGGCGGGTCCTAAGACCTTGTGTGGAGTCGGTGCCGGAACCTTAATGATTCCTCTCCCGTGCTGACATGGATCTTGGGGTACTTCTGGAGTCTCCCCAGGGGAGTCAGTACTCGTCTCCATTGGGGGCATGCAGGTTGCCAATTCCTCCCGAGCTGTAGCGGGAGTGTCACGTTTCCCTTCGCGTGGATCAAAGGGATCTGGGCTTTCCCTCGAAGCCTTCCCTCGAGGCTTTCCCACGAGGCTTTCCCACTGGTCTGTCCCACGTACCACCGTTGTGTGAGTCGATCCTCGGCTTGAAAGTCGATGGTAGTGCAGGGAATGGATTGAGACAACTGGGGGACTCTGGGAATGGTGGCCAGACTCTAGAGTTCCTCTCAACTTTCCTGTGGAGAGCGCCTCCTCTTGAGATAGCGACGGGAACGCCGGGAATTCTTTCCCGACCACGCAGGGAAATGATCCCTCCTCTCGAGCTATGAGACGGAATCGGGGCTCCTCTGGATGTGGGCGGGACTCTCGTGCTTCCTCTCGCGTGGAGGCGAGTATGTCGGGGAACTTATTCAGTTGCAGAAAGGGTGTGAAGGACCTTTTGTAAGTTCCAGATGTTAGGTGCAATTAGCCTCTAGACGCCTCAGCGGAAATGCGCCTCATCTCGCCTGGAGGGGAGAACCTCCTGGATTTTCTCGAGTTGCGGCAGGTGCTCTCGACTTCCGACGGGGACCTCAGGGACCCGCTCTGGTGGCCGCCATGGAAAGGCCAGTCCCCATGCGAGTTGCTCGGTGGCCTCTCGGGATTCCTCTCCCTTCGATGCCGGGGCCTAAGACCTTGTGTGGGTCGGTCCTGGAACCTGAGGATTCCTCTCCAGTGCTGACATGGATCTTGGGGTTCTTCGGGAGTCTCCCCAGGGGAGTCAGTCCTCATTCGAGTGGGGGCATTGAAGAGCGCTTTCCTCCCGAGCTGTACCAGCAGTGTCGTTCTTCCCGTCGAGTGGATCAAGGGATCAGCGGCTTTCCCTCGAGGCTTTCCCATGAGGCTTTCTCACGGAGGCTTTCTCACAGGGCTGTCCCACGTGCCACCGATGCTGTGAGTCGATCCTCGGCTTGAAAGTCGAGGCAGTGCAGGGAAAACAGGTTTCCCTGGAATTGACTGAGATATCTGGGGTACTCTGGGAATGGTGGCACGACACTGGAGTTCCTCTCACCTTTCCTGTTGAGAGGGCCTCCTCTTGAGTTGTGACGGGAAGACCGGGGAATTCTTTCCCGACCACGCAGGGAAAGGATACCTCCTCTCTAGCTGTGAGGCGGAAACGGGGCTCCTCTGGATGTGGGCGGGACTCTCGTGCTTCCTCTCGAGTGGAGACGGGTATGTCGGGGAACTTCTTGAGTTGCAGCAAGGGTGTGAAGAACCCTTTGGAAGTTCCAGAGGTTTAGGTGTGATTAGCCTGGAGACGCCTCAGCGGAAAATGGGCCTCATCTCGCCTGGAGGGGAGAACCTCCTGGATTTTTTCGAGTTGGGACAGGTGATCTCGACTTAAGACGAGGACCTTAGGGACCCGCTCTGGTGGCCTCAGGAAAGGCCATTCCCCATGCGAGTTGCTCGGGGGCCTCTCGGGATTCCTCTCCCTTCGATGCCGGGGCCTAAGACCTTGTGTGGAGTCGGTGCCGGAACCTGAGGATTCCTCTCCAGTGCTGACATGGATCTTGGGCGTCCTTAAAGGCGAGATGAGGCCCATTTGCGCTGAGGCCGTCTCGAGGCTAATCACACCTAACCTCTGGAACTTCCAAAGGGTCCTTCACACCCTTGCTGCAACTCAAGAAGTTCTCCGACATACCCGTCTCCACTCGAGAGTATCAAGATCTTCCCGCCCACTTTCAGAGGAGCACCGTTTCCACCTCATAGCTCTAGAGGAGGGATCCCTTTCCCTGCGTGGTCTGGAAAGCATTCCCGGCGTTCCAGTCGCATCTCAAGAGGAGGCCCTCTGCCACAGGAAAGGCGAGAGAAACTCCCAGGGTCGTTCCACCATTCCAGAGTCCCCCAGATGTCTCTGTCAATTCCAGGGAAACCTGTTTTCCCTGCACTGCCTCGACTTTCCGAGGATCGACTCACACCACGGTGGCACGTGGGACAGCCCTGAGGAAAATCCTCGTGGGAAAGCCTCATTGGAAATCCTCGAGGGAAAGCCTGCAGATCCCTTGATACACGCTAAGGGAAGTGTGACACTGCTTACAGATCGGGAGGAAATTGAACCTGCATGCCCCCACTCGAGACTAGGACTGACTAACCTGGGGAGACTCCAGAAGTACCCCAAGATCCATGTCCGCACTGGAGAGGAATCCTCACGTTCCCGGCACCGACTCCACACAAGGTCTTAGGCCCCGGCATCGACGGGAGAGGAAACCCAAGAGGCCCCGAGCAACTCGCATGGGGACTGGCCTTTCCTGAGGCCACCAGAATCGGGTCCCTGAAGTCCCCGTCGTAAGTCGACAGCACCTGCCGCAACTCGAGAAAATCCAGGAGGTTCTCCCCTCCAGGCGAGATGAGGCCCATTTTCCTGAGGCCTCTCGAGGCTAACCACACCTATCCTCTGGAACTTCCAAAGGGTCCTTCACAACCTTGTTGCAACTCAAGAAGTTTCCCAGACATACCCGTCTCCATTCGAGAGGAAGCACGAGAGTCCCGCCCACATCCAGAGGAGCCCCGTTTCCGCCTCATAGCTCGAGAGGAGGGATCCTTTCCCTGCGTGGTCGCGGAAGAATTCCCGGCGTTCCCGTCTCATCTCAAGACGAGGCGCTCTCCACAGGAAAGGCGAGAGGAAATCCAGGGTCATGCCACCATTCCCAGAGTCCCCAAATGTCTCAGTCGATTCCAGGGAAACCTGTATTTCCCTGCAACTGCCTCGACTTTCAAGCGAGGATCAACTCACACCACGGAGCAACGTGGGCCAGCCCTGTGGTAAAGCCTCTTGGGAAAGCCTCTTGGGAAAGCCTCGAGGGAAAGCCACAGATCCCTTGATCCACGCTAAAGGAAGCGTGACACCTGCTGCTACAGCTCGGGAGGAAAGGCACATGCATGCCCCCACTCGAGACGAGGACTGACTCACCTGGGGAGACTCCAGGAAGTACCCCAAGATCCATGTCAGCAAGGAGAGGAATCCTCAGTTTCCGGCACCGACTGCCACACAAGGTTTTAGGCCCCGGCATCGACGGGAGAGGAAATCCGAGAGGACCCCTGAGCAACATTCATTGTGGGACTGGCCTTTCCTGAGGTCCACCAGAGCGGGTCCCTGAGGTCCCCGTCGTAAGTGACGAGAGCAACCTGCCCCAACTCGAGAAACATCCAGGAGGTTCTCCCTTCCAGGCGAGATGAGTCCCCATTTCCAATGAGGCGTCTCGAGGCTAATCACACCTAAACCTCTGGAACTTCCAAAGGTCCGTCACACCCTTGCTGCTAACTCAAAAAGTTGCCTCGACATACCCGTCTCCACTCGAGAGGAAGCACGAGAGTCCCGCCCACATCCAGAGGAGCCCCGTTTACCGCCTCCATAGCTCGGAGAGGAGGGATCCTTACCCTGCGTGGTCGGGAAAGAATTCCCGACGTTCCCGTCGCATCTCAAGAGGAGGCCGCTCTCCACAGTAAAGGGCAGAGGAACTCCAGGTTCGTGGCACCATTCCCAGAGTCCCCCAGATATCTCAGTCCATTCCAGCGAAAACTGTTTTCCCTAGCACTGCCTCGACTTTCAAGCGAGGGATCGACTGACACCACAGTGGCACGTTGGGACAGCCCTGTGGGAAAGCCTCTGTGGGAAAGCCTCGTGGGAAAGCCTCGGGAAGACCGAGGGAAAGCCACAGATACCCTTGATCCACGCCTAAAGGAAGCCGTGTCACTGCTGTTACAGCTCGGGAGCAAAGCTGCACGTGGCATGCCCCCACTCGAGACGAGGACTGACTCCCCTGGGGAGACTCCAGAAGTACCCCAAGTTCCATGTCAGCACTGGAGAGGAATCCTCAGGTTCCGGCACCGAATCCACACAAGGTCTTTAGGCCCCGGCATCGAACGGGAGAGAAATCCCTGAGAGGCCCCAGAGCAACTTTCGATGGGGACTTGGCCTTTCCTGAGGCCACCAGAACGGGTCCCTGATGTACCCGTCGTTAAGTCGAGAGCACCTGCCGCAACTCGAGTAAAATCTCAGGAGGTTCTCCCCTCCAGGCGAGATGAGGCCCATTTCCAGCTGAGGCGTCTCGAGGCTAATCACACCTAATCCTCTGGAACTTCCAAAGGGTCCTTCACACCCTTGCTGCAACTCAAGAAGTTCCCCGACATTACCCGTCTGCCACTCGAGAGGAAGCACGAGAGTCCCGCCCACATCCAGAGGAGCCCCGTTTCCGCCTCCTAGCTCGAGAGGAAGGGATCCTTTCCCTGCGTGGTCGGGGAAGAATTCCCGGCGTTCCCGTCGCATCTCAAGAGGAGGCGCTTCTCCACAGGAAAGGCTAGAGGAACTCCAGGGTCGTGCCACCATTCCCAGAGTCCCCCAGATGTCTCAGTCCATTCCAGGGAAACCTGTTTTCCCCTGCACTGCCTCGACTTTCAAGCGGAGGATCGACTCACACCACGGTGGCACGTGGGACAGCCCTGTGGGAAAGCCTCGTGGGAAACCCTCGTGGGAAAGACTCGAGGAAAGCCACAGATCCCTTGATCCACTGCGAAGGGAAGGGTGAAACTGCTGCCACAGCTCGAGAGGAAAGCGCACGTGCATGCTCCCCACTCGAGACGAGGACTGACTCCCCTGGGGAGACTCCAGAAGTACCCCAAGATCCATGTCAGCACTGGAGAATAATTCTCAGGTTTACCGACCCCGACTTCCACACAAGGTCTTAGGCTCCCAGCATTGAATGGGAGAGGAATCCCAGAGAGGCCAATAAGCAACTCGCACGGAGAGTGGCCTTTTCCTGAGGACCACCAGATAGCGGTCCCTGTTGGTCCCCGTCGTAAATCGAGAGCACCTACCGCAAATCGAGAAAATCCTGGAGATTCTCCCCTCCAGGCTAGATGAGGCCCCATTTCCGCTGAGGCGACTCGAGGCTAATCACATCTAACCTTTGGAACTTCCATAAGGGTCCTTCACACCCTTGCTGCAACTCAAGAAGTTCCCCGACATACCCTTGCTCCACTCGAGAGGAAGCACGGAGCGTCCCTTGCACATCCAGAGGAGGCCCTTTTCCGCTCCTTGTAGCTCGAGATGAGGGATCCTTTCCCTGCCTGTTCGGGAAAGAATTCCCGGCATTCCGTCGCATCTCAAGAGGAAGCGCTCTCCACAGGAAAGGCGAGAGGAACTCCAGGGTCGTGCCACCATTCCAAGAGTCCCCCAGAGGACTGAGTCCATTCCAAAGGGAAACTCTGTTTACCTGCACTGCCTTGACTGTCACGCCGAGGATCGACTCACACCACGGTGGCACTTGGGACAGCCCTGTGTGTTAGCCTCGTGGGAAAGCCTCATGGGAAATCCTACAGGGAAAGCCACACATCCCTTGATCCACCGTCGGGTAGCATGACACTGCTGCCACAGTTAGGGAGGAAAGCCCACGTGCATTTCCCCACTCGAGACGAGGACTGACTCCCCTGGGGAGAGTCCAGAAGTACCCAAAAATCCACGTCAGCACTGGAGAGGAATCCTCAGTTTCCGGTCCCAACTCAACACAAGGTCTTCGACTCGGGAAATTCAAGCAGTTAAAAGATCTCTCCTTTGGAGCCTCGAGGGGGATCGGGGCTTCTCTGGATGTGGGCGGGACCCTCGTGCTTCCTTTGAGTGTAGACGGGTATGTCGGGAAAGCTCTTGAGTTGCAGCAAGTGTGTGAAGGAACCATTGGAAGTTCCAGAGGTTAGGTGTGCTTAGCCTCTAGATGCGTCAGTGGAAATAGGCCTCATTTTGCCTGTAGGGGAGAATCTCCTGGATTTTCTCGAGTTACGGCAGGTGCTCTCGAATTACTGACGGGGACCTCAGGGACCCGGTCTCGTGGCCTCAGGAAAGGCCAGTCCCCATGCAAGTTGCCAGGGGGACTCTCGGGATTCCTCTTGGGTCGATGCCGGGGCCTAAGACCTTGTGTGGAGTCGAGGCCGGATCCTGAGGATTCCTCTCCAGTGCTGACATGGTTCTTGGGGTACTTCTGGAGTCTCCCCAGGGAAGTCAGTCCTCGTCTCGAGTGTGGGCATGCACGTGCGCTTTCCTCCCGAGCTGTAGCAGCAGTGTCACGCTTCCTAACGCGTGGTCAAGGGATCTGTAGCTTTCACTCAAGTCTTTCCTTCAAGGCTTTCCCAAGAGTCTTTCCCACAGGGCTGTCCCACCTGCCACCATGGTGTGAGTCGATCCTCGGCTTGAAAGTCGAGGCAGTGCAGGGAAAACAGGTTCCTCTGGAATGGACTGAGACATCTGGGGGACTCTTGGAATGGTGGTACGACCCTGGAGTTCCGCTCGCCTTTCCTGTGGAGAGCGCCTCCTCTTGAGATGGGACGGGAACGCCGGGAATTCTTTCCCGACCAAGCAGGGAAAGGATCCGTCATCTCGAGGTCCGAGGCAGAAACGGGGCTCCTCTGGATGTGGCGGGACCCTCGTGCTTCCTCTGGAGTGGAGACGGTATGTCGGGGAACTTCTTGAGTTTCAGCAAGGTTGTGAAGGAACCTTTGGAATTTCCAGAGTTTAGGTGTGATTAGCCTCGAGAGCCTCAGCGGAAATTGGCCTCATCTTGCCTGGAGGGGAGAACCTCCTGGATTTTCTCGAATTGTGGCAGGTGTTCTCAACGTACGCTGGGACCTCAGGGACCCGCTCTGGTGGCGTCAGGAAAGGCCAGTTCCCATCCGAGTGGCTACGGGGCCTCTCGGGATTCCTCTCCCGTCGATGGTGGGGCCTAAGACCTTGTGTGAAGTCGAGGCCGGTACCTGAGGATTCCTCTCCCGTGCTGACATGGTTCTTGGGGTACTTCTTGAGTCTCCCCAGGGGTGTCAGTCCTCTTCTCAGCGGGATCATGCAAGAACGCTTACCTCCCGAGCTGCAGTAGCAGTGTCACGCTGCCCTGTCGCGTGGATCAAGAGATCTGTGTCTTTCCCTCGAGGTATTTCCCACGGGGCTTTCCCTCGAGGCTTTCCCACGAGGCTTTCCCACATCGCTGTCCCACGTGCCACCGTGGTGCCAGTCGATCCTCGGCGTGAAAATCAAGGCAGTGCAGGGAAAACAGGTTCCTCTGGAATGGACTGAGACATCTGGGGGACTCTTGGAATTGTGGCACGACCCTGGAGTTCCTCTCGCCTTTCCTGTGGAGAGCGCCTCTTCTTGAGATGCGGTGGGAACGCCGGGAATTCTTTCCCGACCAAGCAGGGAAAGTGCCGTGGTCCAGCCCCGGTGGATCCAGGGTGATTCGAAGGTGGGGACGTAGTCGTCGTCTTTGGAAATATACATATTTAATCCCAGATATAAAGAGATTAGAAATGGATAGTGTAGTAGGAAGATTATTGGAGAAAAAGAGGCTGAATAACTTGGATTACGTGGAATAGCATCCATCCTCCAGTAGAGAATTCAGCCAGAAAAACGGGAGCAAAAAAGAAGCGACATGGGGGAATCAGTCTTTCCGGAAACTGATCTGATTTCTTTATTTTTGGTTTTGCTTGTATACCTCTTGTTACACATAGGGATGAATACAGAGTCACGCAGGAGTCGGCATCCTGACCTTTATCAAAATCAGGTGCTTCACATAAATGTATAAAAAAAAGGTCTTAGGGATCTTACATCATCTTCTGGCCATGAATGAGACCTGCTGACATTTTATGATCCTTTCTTTCTGATAACCAAATAAACTTATTTCTTCCAAGGGTGTTTTTTCTTAAACCAGGCACCACCCTCCAAATAAAGTTACATTCCTATAGGGTGAGGGTGTAGTGAGTTACAATCAAGAAAGGAATTTATTTAACCCAAGGTTAACATGATTAGTCTTAAAGGTGAATTCTTATTTCTCCTATATGCTTAAAGGTTAATACTTATTTCTCCTATATACTAGTTATATTCATTATAAGGGTAGGGAACATGGAGATTTATCAGCAAACATCAGCCTAACAAATGAAAATCCTTTCATCAATTCTCCCCTTAAGATCTATTTAGTCTTAAGATATGATAAAGTTACATTCTTACATAGAAAGGACACAGTGATATATAACAAAGTACAGTGATCTATTACAAAAGTGAAAATCCATTAACTCAAAAAGTCTAGTATTGCTAACATCAAAAACTGCTATATTTCCTTTGCTATATTCCAAATACATTGATTAATATATTCCCAAGTGCCTAAGGATATGGAGGCCTGGTGGCAATCATTGACTCAACAAGAAGAAAAAGTCCTATGCTAATTAAGACTCTCAAAATACTCCAAAACTCTCTGTGCTGTTTACAGTTGAGAGGTAGTAAACAATCTTGTGCCTAGTGGCAGCAGTATGGATAATCCTGTCACACAAGCTGGTCTGTCAGCAGAGAGGTTTGACCTAAAATATCCTTGTCCCACCCAGAGCAGGGAATTAGCAGCAATTTTTGACACAACAAATGAAGAACCCTTCACCAATATAATTCCTAACCAACTATACTAATAATTTCTAACTCCCCAAAATAATTTGCCTTTAGTAAGTCTAAAACATCTCATGCCTCTCAGGTTGGGAGGCTGTAAACAATCACATGTGGCCGGACAAACCTATAAAGGTGGGCTAGATAACCTTCAGAGGAGTCAGCAAGCTGAAACACTCTTGTCATGCCCAAGAATATTTATTGCCTTGAAGCTGCACGTTTACTTCTTCTCCGAGAGAAACAGTTATGGGGGAGAGCCCCCGTAAAGTCAGAAGTGTAGGTGAGAGCATAAAACAGACTCTGGTTTTGGGGTTCGATGCTCGGGAACAGGGGGTTACCTGAGGCTTGATCACGCCTTTGCGCATGCCAAGCCTCCTTCCTCATGACCTTTGCCATAGGCGGAATTCCTCACGCTGGCCCCCAGAAGGAAAGGATCCCTCATCTCGAGCGACGAGGCGGAAACGCGCCTCCTGTGGATGTGGGGGGGACCATCTTGCTTATTCTCGAGTGGAGACGGGTATGTCGGGGAACTTCTTGAGTTGCAGCAAGGGTGTAAAGTACCTTTTGGAAGTTCCAGAGGTTAGGTGTGATTAGCCTCGAGACACCTCAGTGGAAATGGGCCTCATCTCGCCTGGAGGGGAGAACCTCCTGGATTTTCTCGAGTTGCGGCAGGTGCTCTCGACTTACGACGGGGACCTCAGGGGCCAGCTCTGGTGGCCTCAGGAAAGGCCAGTCCCCATTCAAGTTTCTAGGGGGCCTCTCAGGATTCCTCTCCTGTCGATGCCGGGGCCTAAAACCTTGTGTGAAGTCGGGGCTGGAACCTGAAGATTCCTCTCCAGTGCTGACATGGATCTTGTGGTACTTCTGGAGTCTCCCCAGGGGAGTCAGTCCTCGTCTCGAGTGGGGGCATGCACGTGCGCTTTCCTCCCGAGCGGTAGCAGCAGTGTCACGCTTCCCGTCTCGTGGATCAAGGGATCTGTGGCTTTCCCTCTAGGCTTTCCCATGAGGCTTTCCCACAGGGCTGTCCCACATGCCACCTTGGTGTGAGACGATCCTCGGCGTGAAAGTCGTGGCAGTGCAGGGAAAACAGGTTCCTCTGGAATGGACTGAGACATCTGGGGAACTCTTGGAATGGTGGCACGACCCTGGAGTTCCTCTGGCCTTTCCTGTGGAGAGCACTTCCTCTTGAGATGCGACTGGGAACGCCAGGAATTCTTTCCCGACCACGCAGGGAAAGGATCCCTCCTCTCTAGATACGAGGCGGAAACGGGGCTCCTCTGGATGTGGGCGGGACCCTCGTGCTTCATCTCGAGTGGAGACGGGTATGTCGGTGATCTTCTTGACTTGCAGCAGGGGTGTCAAAGACCCTTTGGAAGTTCCAGAGGTTAGGTGTGATTAGCCTCGAGATGCCTCAGGGGAAATGGGCCTCATCTCGCCTGGAGGGGAGAACCTCCTGGATTATCTTGAGTTGGAGCAGGTGCTCTCGTCTTAGGATGGGGACCTCAGGGACCCGCTCCTGTGGCCTCAGAAAAGGCCAGTGCCCATGGGAGTTGCTAGGGGGCCTCTCAGGATTCCTCTCACGTCGATGCCGGGGCCTAAGACCTTGTGTGGAGAGCCCGAGCGGAGGCGGCGCGGAGCGTTTCGGTTCTCAGTGCCTGGGGCACCGGTGTGTGGTGTGAGGCTGCGGCGGAGCCTCTACACTGAAGGTGCGAGAGGTTGGCAGCTTCGATTGAAGCACATCGAGCGGCGACAGCAGTGAAAGTCATGAGCAACAGCGGCGAGGAGAACTACGGCGAGGGGGAATCCCGTTCTGCTTCCAGAAGCGGAAGTGCTCATGGATCTGGGAAATCTGCAAGTCATACCCCTGCAAGGTCTCGCTCCAAGGAAGATTCCAGGCGTTCCAGATCAAAGTCCAGGTCCAGATCGGAATCTAGGTCTAGATCCAGAAGAAGTTCTCGGAGGCATTATACAAGGTCACGATCTCGGTCCCGGTCCCATAGAAGATCTCGTAGCAGATCTTACAGCAGAGATTATCGAAGACGGCATAGCCACAGTCATTCTCCCATGTCTACTCGCTGGCGTCATGTTGGGAATCAGGCAAATCCTGATCCTAACTGTTGTCTTGGAGTATTTGGATTGAGCTTGTATACTACAGAAAGAGATCTAAGAGAAATGTTCTCTAAATATGGCCCAATTGCTGATGTATCTATTGTATATGACCAGCAGTCTAGACGTTCAAGAGGATTTGCCTTTGTATACTTTGAAAATGTAGATGATGCCAAGGAAGCAAAAGAGCGTGCCAATGGAATGGAGCTTGATGGATGTAGGATCAGAGTTGACTTCTCCATAACGAAAAGACCACATACTCCAACAGCAGGAATTTACATGGGGAGACCTACCTATGGCAGCTCACGCCGTCGAGATTACTATGACAGAGGATATGATCGAGGCTATGATGATCGGGACTATTACAGCAGATCGTACAGAGGAGGAGGAGGAGGAGGAGGAGGATGGAGAGCTGCTCAAGACAGGGATCAGAAATACAGAAGACGGTCACCTTCTCCCTACTATAGTCGTGGAGGATACAGATCACGTTCCAGATCTCGATCATACTCACCTCGTCGCTATTAAAGCATGAAGATGAAGACTTTCTGAAACCTGCCCTAGAGTTGGGATATTGTTTGTGGACAATATTTTTTATTGTCTCCTGTTTAAAAAGTGAACAGTGCCTGGTGAAGTTAGGTGACTTTTACACCTTTTATGATGACTACTTTTGGTGGAGTTGAAATGCTGTTTTCATTCTGCATTTGTGTAGTTCGGTGCTTTGTTCAAAGTTAAGTGTTTTCAGAAAAGTATGTTTTACATGTATTTTTTTACAGTCTAAAATTTTGACTGCTGAGAAGTTTCTATTGTACAGAACTTCATTTAAATGGTTTTTCTACTGAATACAGGGTATTCTGAAGATTGAAGCCTGTGTGTAAAATGCTACCAAATGGCAAAAAGCAACAATAACGTTTGGTTTTTACTTTTCTTTCTAACATATCAATGCTTAGGAGAACTGTTCTGATTAGATTGTCAGTAGTAAATTAAAGAAAAAAATGCCCGTTTTCCTCGAGTCCATGAAACATACCATACTTAATATACCTGCAGTTAAGTGATAAAAATTACGCTCTGTAACTCTATACTGCTAGTGTTAAAAACTAAAGATCTTTCAATACAGCAAATGCTTAATGCTTATATAAATGTGACTTTGTCAGCCTTTATGTAATCTGTATTATACATAGCAGGGAATAAGATGAGTTGCACAATGTATGCCTTAAAAAGGCTATTTCTTAAAGCTGTTAGAAGGGGATAATGGTATTTCAATTAGTAATCAGCAAGTGAAAATAATATTCCACCACAAATGTACTCTTGTTCTTCTAGCTTTTAAGACTATATGGAAAAACTGGGTGCTTCAGAGTTTTGAGAAAAAAGAAGGGAACACTACACCTGTGTTGTGGATGATCTGAAGACTTTGCCTGTTCATTTTTTAAATACTACTTTCAGGTTCTTTGCTTACCAAAGGAGGCCCAATTTCACTCAAAAGTTTTGAGAACTGTGTTTAAATAAATGCAAAGAAAAGAGTAAAAAGGAAAGAAAAAAAAAAGACCTTGTGAGGAGTTGGGGCAGGAACCTGAGGATTCCTCTACAGTGCTGACATGGATCTTGGGGTACTTCTGGAGCCCCCCCAGGGAAGTCAGTCTTCGTCTCGAATGGGGGCATGCACGTGCGCTTTCCTCCCGAGCTGTAGCAGCAGTGTCACGCTTCCGGTCGCGTGGATCAAGTGATCTGTGGCTTTTCCTCCAGGCTTTACCACGAGGCTATCCCAGAGGGCTGTCCCACATGCCGCCGAGGTGTGAGTCGAACCTCGGCGTGAAAGTCGAGGCAGTGCAGGGAAAACAGGTTCCTCTGGAATGGACTGAGACATCTAGGGGACTCTTGGAATGGTGGCACGACTCTGGAGTTCCTCTCGCATTTCCTGTGGAGAGCGCCTCCACTTGAGATGCGACGGGAACGCCGGGAATTCTTTCCCGACGAAGCAGGGAAAGGATCCCACATCTCGAGCTACGAGGCGGAAAGGGGCTCCTCTGGATGTGGGCGGGACCCTCGTGCTTCCTATCGAGAGGAGACGGGTATGTCGGGGAACTTCTTGAGTGGCAGCAAGGGTGTGAAGGACCCTTTGGAAGTTCCAGAGGTTAGGTGTGATTAGCCTCCAGACGCTTCAGCGGAAATGGGCTTCATCTCGCCTGGAGGGGAGAACCTCCTGGATTTTCTCGAGTTGCGGCAGGTGCTCTCGACTTACGACGGGGACCTCAGGGACCCGCTCTGGTAGGCCTCAGGAAAGGCCAGTCCACATGCGAGTTGCTCGGGGGCCTCTCGGGATTCCTCTACCATCGATGCCGGGGCCTAAGACCTTGTGTGGAGTCGGTGCCGGAACCTGAGGATTCCTCTGCAGTGCTGACATGGCATCTTGGGGTACTTCTGGAGTCTCCCCAGGGGAGTCAGTCCTCGTTTGAGTGGGCGCATGCACGTGCGCTTACCTCCGGAGCTGTGGCAGCAGTGTCATGCTTCCCTTCGCCTGGATCAAGGGATCTGTGGCTTTCCCACGAGGCTTTCCCACAGGGCTATCCCACGTGCCACCGTGGTGTGAGTCGATCGATGGCTTGAAAGTCAACGCAGTGCAAGGAAAACAGGTTTCCCTGGAATGGACTGAGACATCTGGCGAATCTGGGAATGGTGGCACGACCCTGGACTTCCTCTCGACTTTCCTGTGGAGAGCGCCTCCTCTTGAGATGCGACGGGAACGCCGGGAATTCTTTCCCGACCACGGAGGGAAAGGATCCCTCCTCTCGAGCTAGGAGGCGGAAACGGTGCTCCTCTGTATGTGGGCGGGACTCTCGTGCTTCCTCTCGAGTGGAGACGGCTATGTCGGGGAAATTCTGGATTTGCAGCAAGGGTGTAAAGGACCCTTTGGAAGTTCCAGAGGTTAGGTGTGATTAGCCTCGAGACGCCTCAGTGGAAATGGTCCTCATGTTGCCAGGAGGGGAGAACCGCCTGGATTTTCTCGAGTTGCGGCAGGTGCTCTCGACTTTCGACGGGGACCTCAGGGACCCGCTCTGGTGGCCTCAGGAAAGGCCAGTCCCCACGCGAATTGCTCGGGGGCCTCTCGGGATTCCTCTCCAGTCTATGCTGGGGCCTAAGAACTTGTGTGGATTCGGTGCCGGAACCTGAGGATTCCTCTGTAGTGCTGACATGGATCTTGGGGTACTTCTGGAGTCTCCCCAGGGGAGTCAGTCCTCGTCTCGAGAGGGGGCATGCACGTGCGCTTTCCTTCCGAGCTGTAGCAGCAGTGTCACGCTTCCCGACGAGTGGATCAAGGGATCTGTGGCTTTCTCTCGAGGCTTTCCCAAGGCTTTCCCACGAGGCTTTCCCACAGTGCTGTCCCACGTGCCACCGTGGTGTGTGTCGATCCTTGGCTTGAAAGTCGAGGCAGTGCAGGGAAAACAGGTTTCCCTGGAATGGACTGAGACATCTGGGGGACTCTGGAAATGGTGGCACGACACTGGGTTCCTCTCGCCTTTCCTGTGGAGAGTGCCTCCTCTTGAAATGCGACGGGAACGCCGGGAATTCTTTCCCCACTACGCAGGGAAAGGATCCCACCTCTCAAGCTATGAGGCGGAAACGGGGCTCCTCTGGATGTGGGAGGGACTCTCGTGCTTCCTCTCGAGTGGAGACGGGTATGTCGGGGAACTTCTTGAGTTGCAGCAAGGTTGTGAAGGACCCTTTGGAAGTTCCAGAGGTTAGGTGTGATTAGCCTCGAGACGCCTCAGCGGAAAATGGGCCTCATCTCGGCTGGAGGGGAGAACCTCCTGGATTTTATCGAGTTGCGGCAGGTGCTCTCGACTTTCGACGGGGACCTCAGGGACCCGCTCTGGTGGCCTCAGGAAAGGCCAGTCCCCATGCGAGTTGCTCGGGGCCTCTGGGGATTCCTCTCCCATCGATGCCAGGGCCTAGACCTTGTGTGGAGTCGGTGCCGGAACTTGAGCATTCCTCTGCAGTGCTGACATGGATCTTGGGGTACTTCTGGAAGTCTCCCCAGGGGAGTCAGTCCTCGTCTCGAGTGGGGCATGCTCGTGCGCTTTCCTTCCGAGGTGTAGCAGCACGGTCACGCTTCCCGGCGAGTGGATCAAGGGATCTGTGTCTTTCCCTTGAGGCTTTCCCTCGAGGCTTTCCCACGAGGCTTTCCACAGGGCTGTCCCACGTGCCACCGTGGTGTGAGTTGATCCTCTGCTGAAAGTCGAGACAGTGCAGGGAAAACAGGTTTCCCTTGAATGGACTTAGACATCTGGGGAACTCTGGGAATGGTGGCACGACCCTGGAGTTCCTCTCGCCTTTCCTGTGGAGAGCGCCTCCTCTTTAGATGGGACGGGAACTCCGGGAATTCTTTCCGGACCACGCAGGGAAAGGATGCCATCCTCTCGAGCTATGAGGCAGAAACGGGGCTCCTCTGGATGTGGGCGGGACTCTCGTGCTTCCTCTCGAGTGGAGACAGGGTATACCGGGGAACTTCTTGAGTTGCAGCAAGGGTGTGAAGGACCCTTTGGAAGTTCCAGAGGTTAGATGTGATTAGCCTCGAGACGCCTCAGCGGAAATGGGCCTCATCTCGCCTGGAGGGGAGAACCTCCTGGATTTTCTCGAGTTGCGGCAGGTGCTGTCGACTTACGACGGGGACCTCAGGGACCCGCTCTGGTGGCCTGAGTAAAGGCCAGTCCCCATTCGAGATGTTTGGGCCGGGGGCTCTCGGATTCCTCTACCGTCGATGCCGCGGGCCTAAGACTTTGAGTGGAG